>NC_136521.1:41027394-41047394 GCF_053919585.1 Euprymna scolopes
CCCGGGATTGAAGGATGATCAACGAATATTTCACATTCCTATATTTTTATTGTCATCGAAATCTGTGAAATTGCCCGGGAGGAAGCTTTACATGCCTCTATGCATTAACTTAGTCCAAAATATAGTTTATTCTACATTGCACTCTTATGAACCTACTGTTTTTGCTATAAATTTATTTCATTCAAACTTCTTTCAAGTTAACGAGAAAAAAATATTTAAAAAAATGTACGTGCGGGGTTTGAACCTACGGACCAGGTCATGCAAAATAAATAAATAAAAAATTAAACACGTAAAGCTTTAAGTCTTATAAAATTATTTTCAGTTAATTAAAAAAATTAAGAAATTTACGCGCTGAGTTTGAACCTACAGACCATGTCATGAAAAAAATAAAACAAAAAAAAAAACGCTATCAGCTTACCCACATTAGAATTATCATGCTCCGTTGTTCGATCATTGTTGTGAAGTGACGATATGGAAAAAGGTTTACTGATGGTAAATTAAAATAACGGTTTTGATTTTCGATAATCAGAAATTGTCGGGTTATTCTGAGACAATCTTAACTAAGATCACTCCCAGACTTATATACTAAAGTTCTGTAAATTTAAAAGAAAATCTGTTTAGCCGTTTTGGAGTCTATAAGGAACGAACTCACACACACACAGATAAAGTTGCATTTATATATATATCTATTTATAAAAATGTAAAGTTGGTTTGTTCTAAACAAATAAAACCCTATTTCTTAGTTACCAGTTTATTTGAAATTTTCAGACAACCCATCTTTAGAGTCGAGGTATGTTTTTATGTTATTGAAATAAATTTACCTCGCGATTTATTAAAATTAAAATATTAAATAAAATAAATATATGTTTTTTACTGCGAATCTGTTTTGTTGATAAAACTGAACTTCCGGTTCGATTCATTTCACAGCCACAAATTGACGAAAGATTTCATTTTCTGTTAACTCGATAAGTAAAAAAAAAAAAAAAACTTACTCGTGCAGAGAGTGATCCGTGCTGAAATAATAATGTTATTATTTAAAAAGCCATTCTTAACATAGGGAAGGGAGGGTGTTTTGTACCTATTCTGTACTTTAATCTTACAATTGAATAAAAACATATCATAAAACTTTAAACATGGAAAACGATTTTAAAAAAATAGCGCGGATCACTCTCTGCATTAGCACACACACACACACACACACACACACACACGCAAATAATAATAATCCCATATTTTAGCACTTTAAATTCATTTATGTACTTATGTTTTTTAAATTTTATTTATGTTAAGGCTTCACTCATGAAACATTACGTTTTAATTGTTTAGTTTATTTTCACGGCATTGTTTACATAAAAAAGTTTGTTTTAACTTTTTCTAAACTGTTTCATTTTGACGACATGCCTCAACGTATTATAAACACCCTAACCCCCCCATGTTAAAAAAAAACAAAAAAAACGCCCTTCCATAAACCTCGAAAGCCATTCTTAACATGGGGAAGTTAGGGTGTTTATAATATGCTGGGGCGAGTCGTAAAATTAACGAAGTTGCTATCTATTATTTATTGCAAAAATTGCTTGAAATTTGTTTATTTGACCAAAAAAATAAATTTTGGTACTCCTTGGGCGTTGAGTTCCATGGCGACCAGTAGAAAAAATAATAGTCGCTCCCTTAGTCTCCCATCTCACCCCGCGCGTAACATATTTTATTTACTGACGTTGCCGTAACTAAACGATTATCTGTCACATTTACAAACATTTATTTATTTATTTATTTATTTATTTTGAAAAAAGTTTTATTTTTTATGAATATTAAAAGAAAAATGGGTACTCATGCAGAGAGTGATCCATGCTGAAATAATAACGTTATTATTTAAAAAGCCATTCTTAACATGGGGGAGGGTGTTTTGTACCTATTCTGTACTTTAACCTTGCAATTGATTAAAAAAAAAACACGATTTAAAAAATAGCGCAGATCACTCTCTGCATTAGCACCGAAAAATGTTACTGAACATTTATTAATAATTTCTCACTTTTTACAAACATTTGATTTTAAATTTCTTTTTAAATGACGACTTTTATCGACTTTTTTTAAATATCCCCCCCCCCAATGGTGTTTATTCTGAAATCCGTTGTTAACATGGAGAGGTTGGGGGTGTTTATTCTGAAAGCCGTTCTTAACATTTGTGGAGGTGGATCTAATGTAAAAAAAAAAAAATAAATAAATTAAAAAAAAACTAAATCCTTTACTAATAACTTCTCACTTTTACAAATATTTTTTTAATTTACATGCGCAGATGAACAAATTGTTGAATAGTGCGAAAACAAAACATTTAGGTCCACCTCCACAATTTTCTTTTTTAAATGACTTTTATTGATAAATAAATTTACTTCTCCGCAACTTTTATTGATAAATAAATCTACTTCTCTGCCACGGGCACTAAACCCCTCCTTTTTTTTTTAATAGTATTTTCGGGTGGGTATGCTGACAACAAATATCAGTTAAATTTTGCAAATAGCCCCCCCTCCAAAAGTGGTGTTTATTCCGGAAGCTGTTCTTAATATGAGGAGGTTGTGGAAGGGGGTGATTATAAGGTGGCCCTAATCTAAAAAAAAAAAACAAGTTGTGTATGCGCACATAAGCAACTATTTTTTTTATTAACTTTTTTTTTTTAATTTTTAATTTAAAAATTAAATTTCAATGAATAGAATAATAAATAATTTATCATTAATATGTGTTTTTGGTTTTGTGTTGAATGAAACTTTTTTTTTCATTACAACAATAATGAACCAAGCATATCTGAGAAAATTGACCAAGTCCTTTCTACTTATCCTTCAGCTAACATTCACGTATGTGGAGACTTCAATGTTCACAACGTCGAATGGTTGACCCACTCAAACAAGACCGATGATGAGGGGAGGTTCTGTCATGATTTCTCCATTGCGTATGACCTCACTCAGATTGTTCAGGAACCTACCCGTGTGCCCGATAATGACGGCCAGTATGCGAGCCTACTAGACCTTTTTCTCACAACTTGCCCTGAACTATGTTCAGTTTCTGTTCTGTCGCCTCTTGGATCTTCCGACCACTCTGTTGTATCAATTAAGATAAAAATGAAATGTAATAAGTCCCCAGACGTACCACTTCATCGTACAGTATATCGATACACTAAGGCTGACTGGGATAGCTTCCGTACATTTATATATGATCTACCTCTGCATTCCATGTTTAAAAAGGATGTGTCCTCTATAGTATTAGACCTAACTGAATGGTTAATTGTAGGTATTGACCATTTCATACCCTCTAAAAAGTTTCAGCAAAAACCTAACAGCCAGCCATGGTTCTCTCCAGAATGTGCTGCTGCCATTGCGCACAGAAATCACTTTTTCCACTGCTTCAAACGTAATAGATGTATGGAAACTAAAGCCGTTTTCAGGACTGCCAGCAACCATTGTAAGAAAGTAATAAGGAACGCAAGAGAGTTGTATGCTCAATCTGTTAAGTCCAAAGTAGCTGAGCAGCGGCTTGGTTCCCACCAGTTTTGGCAAATAGCAAACAGAATCCTGAACAGAAGCGTGTGCTCCATCCCAACTATTATCAATGGACCTGAGGTAATCTCGTCAGCATCAGACAAAGCCAAACTCTTTGTCAAGAACTTTGCAGCTAATTCTACCCTTTGCGACCAAGACCGCCAACCCCCAATATTTCCTCCTGTATCAGAAAACACGCTATGTGATATACGTATATCTGTACGTGATGTTGCCAAGCTAATCAAAAACCTTGATTCCAGTAAAGCAACTGGCCCTGATGGTATTCCAATTATAGTACTCAAAAAACTTCAACCTGAACTAGCGCCCATACTTACAAAACTGTTTAAACGTTGTCTTAAGGAGAATAGTTTCCCATCTCCCTGGAAAATCTCATCAGTATGCCCTGTATTTAAGAATTCAGGTGATCGCTCATCCCCCTCTCAGTACAGGCCAATAAGTCTCCTGTGCGTCATGAGTAAGTTGCTAGAATCTGTGTTAAATACAGAAGTAATCAAACATCTCAACAAAAATAACCTTCTTAGTGACACTCAATATGGTTTCCGTTCTGCTAGATCTACAGCAGATGTCCTTACAGTTATATCGCATAGGATTAGCAAATCTCTCGACGGTGGCAATCTTTCTAGGGCAATTGCTCTTGACATATCTAAAGCCTTTGATAGGGTATGGCATAAAGGTTTACTTCATAAGATCGCTAGCTATGGTATAGCTGGAAAAGTCTTCTCAATTATTAAATCATTTCTTTCTGATAGGTTCATAAGAGTAGTAGTTGAGGGGCAAAAATCAGAAGCTCACAGTATTAATGCCGGTGTCCCTCAGGGATCCATCCTGGGCCCAACTCTTTTCCTGATCTACATTAATGATCTTCCAAATCATATCCTTACATCATTTGTAGACATTTATGCTGACGACACTACCATTTATGGTACCACATCTAAGACAGTAAACGAGCAAGTACTCTCCAATTCTCTCTCCTCTGATCTTGAGCATGTAGTACAATGGGGAAAGGAGTGGCTGGTTACTTTTAATGCATCTAAAACCAAGCTTCTCTCTTTACATCATCAACATTTTAATCCACATTTGTCATCAATTGAAATGAATGGCTCTCGTCTTCAGGAGGCCTCAAGTTTTGACAAGCTTCTGGGCTTGACCATTACTCCTGATCTTAAATGGAACACGTATATCAAATCTGTTGCCAAGGCCGCTGGAAAAATGGTGGGATCTTTCTATCGATCCAGTAGATATCTCACTGCTGATGCTATTCTCTATCTATATAAGAGCCAGGTACGTCCAAGGATGGAATACTGTTGCCACATCTGGGCAGGAGCTGCTAGAAAGGACTTGTCCTGCCTTGATAGAGTTCAAAATAGACTTCGTAGCCTCGTAGGAGATGTCCTTTTCTCCTCCTTACAACCTTTATCTCACAGAAGAGATGTTGCGAGTTTGTCTCTGATGTATCGTTATTTTCATGGAAAGTGTTCAACTGAGCTTCAATCTATGGTCCCCCCTCGCCAAACTTTCACAAGAAACACTCGTCTAGCTGTAAACACTATCAATAATTTCCCCCACTCTTTATCTGTGCCTAAACCTAAACATAGATTCCATGAACAAAGCTTCTTTCTTAGAACTGCACGCCTGTGGAATTGTCTTCCGTTTTCCTGCTTTCCGGCTGACTACAATATGGTTGTGTTCAAGTCTAAGGTAAATAAGTTCTTGATGAGCCGTTCCATATAAGTTATTAAATTTACCAAATTTTCATTACTAATGATTACTATATTGACCAACTTCTACTGTACATTCTTTAACCCTTATCCTTGAGTGGCCTCTGGGCCTTGATAATGTGGTGATGCCTTTGTAAAAAAAAAAAAAAAAAAAAAAAATTTAAATCTTCCGGCATGCGTTTAAGGGTTACGAAATTATCAATAAATCGTTTAGTTACTAAGCCAACGTCAGTAAATAAAAAAAATGTTACATGCGCATGCATTAGCCTTGACTGGGAGGGGGGGCTAAGGGAGCGACCATTAAATAATTATGCTGGTCGCCATGGAACTCAGCGCCCAAGGAGTACCTTAAGGTGCACTCATGCACTTATGTTACCGTGCTATTTTTTAAAATAGTATTTTCCTGTTAAATTCAAATTTTACAATATGTTTTTCTTTTATTAATTTGTTAAGTGAAAGTACACATAACCCGGTCGGTTTCTAATGCGAGGAAAATCTAGCCCCCCCCCAAAAAAAGGGGTACTCTGGATAATAACAAAACATTAAAATTGCCTCAGTCTCGAAAGATTTCTTCTCTACTGAACGAGGAAAAAAACGGTGAAGTGTAGTTCACCTTCTGTTTCTCTCCCCCTCTCTCAATATCTCTCTCTATCCATCTCTTCCTTTCCCTCTCTCAATCTCTTTCTCTCTATATCACCCTCTCCATCTCTCTTTGAGCCCCTTTCTCTCTCTAACTCCCTCTATCTCTCTCCTTTCCTCTGTTTCATCCCTCTCTGTTTCTAACACTCCACCTCTCTCTCTGTTTATCTATCAATCCCTTTATCTCTCTATCTCCTTCTCTTTCTCTATTTTCCTCTCACTGTCTCTTTTCTATCTATATATCTTCCTCTCTATCTGTCCATCTCTAATCCCTCATCCTATTTTAGTCTCCTAAATTAATTACAGTGAATAAGGCATTGTCAAAACATGGATAAATCCTATTTTAGTCACCTAATTTACTGACTGTGAGAATAGAAGTTATTTGGAAATTACTGCTACTTTGAACAGCACCTGAAGTAACTGGTAAAACCTTTCTAATTAAATTGATTTTGGCAGCCATTTGGTAACAAAATGACATAGCCTTAGCCCTTGCTGCATGAGGAATACCTGCGACCTTGCTGCCAAGTAGAAGAATTATTTATTCTACTTTAAAACATTCAACTTTTCAAAAATCTCATCTTCAACATCTCCAAAACATCCAATATGCGGAAAAATATTGCAGAAATGCAAACTTATTGTTTAGGATGAATGCACAATGGTACGCAAAAAATCACTTGAGGCTCTTGGTCGATCCTTGCAAGATTTGCGTGGCAATGTCAGAACATTTGGGAATGCAGTAATATTGCTTGCATGAGATTTCAGACAAATGTTACCTGTTATTCTTCAATCAACACCAGCAGATGAAATAAATGCTTGCCTCAAATACTCTACTTTTTTGTTCCATGTGAAGAAATTAAACTTAACTCCACATATGCATGTACAGTTGCAGACTGTTCGATCCGCACAAAAACTTTTGCATCACTTGTGGGAAATTGGGTACGAAAAAGTGCCAGCTGATCAGAGTTAAGGGCAAAATTCTTTGACTTTTAACTTCTGTAATTTCTGTCATTTTATTTCATCAAAAGAATAGTTAGTTTAAAAGGTTTTTGCAGATATTCAAAATATAAGAATTCCATTTGACTGAGTGAATGAGCTATTCTTGCAGGTCAATACAAAGATACCCATGAACTTAACGCTATAATTAAATGTAAAATTCCAAGTGAGGTAGTCAAATACAAATCAATCGACACTGTTGTGAAAGCAGAAAAAATGGTTAATTATCCAACAGTTATATTTGCCAGGGATGCCACCGCATGTATTGTAACTGAAATTTGGTGTACTAATTATCATGTTGTGAAATATAAACCAATCCAAGCTTTGCAATGGCAGATAGCTTGCAGTAAAAAAAAATAACAAACAATATCATAGAAACAGCAATCTTAGCAGGACCTTTCACAGATGAATATATCTTCATTCCATGCATTCCTATGATTCCACCGGATACATCATTACACTTTAGCAAATTGCACTTTCCAATTTTATTGTCATTTGCAATAATCAGCAACAAAGCACAGGGAACAATCTTTACAATTGTGGGCCTTACAGTTACACACTGACTGTTTTTTCACATGGACAATTTATGTTACATATTCAAGAGTCACCAAACCGGAAAATCTCTATATCAGCTAAGAAAATGGAACAACAAAAACTGTACCCATGCAAAATGGAAATTTAAACCTATAAGAAACATGCTTTTTCTCATTTTGGAACTTTTTCCATTGCGCCAATTTGAGCCACAGCAACGCGTTGCAGGGTACAGCTAGTATATATATATATATATATATATATATATATATATATATATATATATATATATGATTAGTTTTTTTTGGAAAAAGAATTCCAGCAGAGTGCTCAATTAAAAGGAAAATCCAAATTTTAAGAGCGTACTTATATTTTGTGTACAGAAAGTTGTTAGTTGAGACCTGTCTCAACTAACAACTTTCTGTACACAATATATATATATATATATATATATATATATATATATATATATATATATATGTAATTATAAAATATATATAAAATATATATGTGTATATATGTAATTATAAAATATATATATATATGTAATTATAAAACTCAAATGGCCTTTTAACGAGGGATGTAACCCACTTTCCGGTTTATGACATCCGGTTTCGCATGCGCGCATAAACATTACCCCATAACAACGTAAAACAATAAACACAAATCGTTTCTTTTGCAGATTTTGCCCTGAGAACTGAAATATTAACGTTATTATTTCGAGATTATTATTAAACATGAGAGGAGTAGGGGTGTTTTGAAACTATTCTTTATTACAACTATACTATCGCTATTTTCTTACAACTAAACAGCTTTACACCGTTGACAAACGTAAGAACAATTGTAGTAAAGCTAAGACTATCACTATACTACTACTACTACTACTACTACTACTCTATATCCGCCCCTTTTCCTTCCTTCCTTCTTTTTTTTTGTTTACATTTCTAGATATAAAATAGTTGTGTGAGAACGGTGAATTTTTTGATACATTTACTAATCTATTTCAATATTAGTTTTATTTTATTTTATTTATTTAGGTTTTATTTTTTTGTCTTCAGGTTTTATTAATTTTTTTTTTTTAGATTTTAAGTTTCTATAACTTGGTTGAAGGATTCCGATAGGGGTTTTTCATTCTTATATTTTTCATCGGTAGGTTCATGTGCGTTTTTTTTTCTGCTAAATGACATTCGTCGGCGTTCGATTTGTAGGAAAATCATGTTTAATTTTCGACTTTTGAGCGATTATTCGAAAAAATAGGTAACTTTTCCCAATAATCGCTCAAAAGAAATGTTTGAAATTCAAACAAATCACTCATAATTTTTTAAATTCATCGAATGAATAAAAAATTGATATGTTTGCTCTATCTTGTATATCAAGCAATTCTTATTTAGGTGGGATAGTACTTATAGAATATTACTGCCAGTAATATTTTGTAAAACTTATAATCACAGGTTTCCATACCAGTTGATAGTAAGATATTTTATTCTGAAGTATATAAAATATATATATATATATATATATATATATATATATATATATATATATATATATATAACTTGGTGTGTGTGAGTTCGTTCCTCATAAGTTCCGAAACGGCTGAGCCTAACCGTTTGCAAATTCTACATAAAGTTAATGCATATGTCTGACAGTGCTCTTAGATATGTTTTATACATAAATTCACCGATACGAAACGAAAAGCCATGAAATCCAATTTTAAAAGTACCCTTTCTCTCTTATAGATAAAAATAGAATAATATTTAAAGGGGTGTATTTTACGTTACACCAATCAAGAAGATTATATACTTCAGCGAATCAGTTCTTCTTAAAAAACAAACAAACAGATTTATCATAATTTGGAGATGTAACTTAGTGGTAGAGTATTCGACTACAGATCGAATCGTCCTCTGTTCAAACACTGATATATATTTTATTTTAATTTTTTTCTTATTAATGAATTCAATTTATGACAAAAGAAGAGGTATCATATAAAATCGCCCCAAATTCTTTCTTCGTTTTCAGATTTTAAAACTAAACATTATTCGGAAATTACTTTTTTCCAGGACATACATCGTTGATGAACGACATTATCATTATTATTATTATTATTATTATTTTTTTTTTTTAGCTAATTAGTCAATCGGGTAAATTATCCGTCATAATATATAATATTTAATAAGGGATTGATTCTAGAATAATACATACGCAACCTTCATAAATTAAAATATAATGTTTAAGCCGGACAAACAAATTTAAAATATCCTTGAACAATAATCGGGCATTTCGTGTTATTAAGATTCATCGGACTACTGCTCTCGTCTTCAGTGATTTTCACTACGTTATGGTGGATGTAACCTCCGATGCTCTTCGGGTACATCTTGTCGAACTTGGGAACGTTTCTGTTGAACTTGGGATTTGTACGTAGTTTCGAGCGGAATGCTTGATTTACTTCACGGGGGCAGCGTGTTTTTGTTCCGTCAGCCATAACTGGATAGAGGTTCTAAGTAATTCGCGATTGTATTAAACCTTCAACCTTCAGGAGAATATAAATTTTTATATTTGATCTTTTCCAAGTACTATAACCACGGGTTGTTGCGGGTAGTAGTCCGATGAATCCAAATAATACGAATAACGAATCCTCATCTCAAAAATTCAGAAACGCCAATAATTGAACAAGTTTTACGAAACTTTTCGAAAATTGTGATACAAATAAAGAAATAAAACGTTCATTTTAAGGTAAGTTTTAAGAATGAATATTTAGTTTTTGAATAACGAACAATTGATGGCCGACAGTTTTTAATATACGATTTTTATTTTTTTTGTTTGTGATTTTTCATGATTGTTTTGTTCAAATAAATATCAATATTTATATGCAATTTGTATATACGAGGGGCGTGCAATAAGTAATGCCCCTGACTCACTTCGCATAGCAGTAGAGCAACGAAACTTGGCAAGATTATTAGTCTTTCTCTACATAGAAACTACCCAGAGTTATGCATTTCTCCCATCATTTGAGGCAGCTCTGGAGACCGTTTTTGTAGAAAGGTGGTCCTCCAACCACGACATGACTTCAGAAATCAAGGCTGCATCATCTGAGAAACGCTTTCCTTTCAAAAACAACTTGATGGCTGGTAAGAGGTGAAAGTCAGAGGGTGCGATGTCAGGAGAGTAGGGAGGATGGGAAAGGATTTCATAACCACATGCCCGTGCTTCTGATCTGGCGACATGCGAGTTGTGGACCGGAGCGTTGTTCTGCAGGAGGAGGGTACCTTTGCTGATCTTGCCCCGCCTCTTGATTTTGATAGATTCCCTTAATTTCCTCAAAAGTGAAGCATAATAGGCTCCTGTAATTGTGGTACCCTTTGTCAGTAAATCTGTCATCACTACTCCGTCCTGGTCTCAGAAGACTGTGTGCATGACCTTGCCAGCGGACGGCTGCACCCTTGCCTTCTTTGGAGCTTGCGATTCCAAGTACTTCCACTGCATTGACTGGGCTTTGGTCTCTGGATCATAGCAATGGTACCAGGTTCCATCCTTTTGAAAAACTTTGACTCATCTTCCTGGCACATCTCCAAATTCATCCTCGAGCACAACGCGTTCTCGCTGCTGGAATGGTGTGAGCAACCTGGGAATCCATCTGGCAGACACCTTATGCATATGCAAATGGTCGCGAATGATAGTTTCCACAGACCGTGTACTAATCTTGACATCTTGGGCTATTTGACGAATAGTAATGCGCCGATCTTCCAAAATGGCAGCTTCAACTTGACGGCAGATGCCTCATCAACGGCAGAAGGGGAGCGACCAGGTTTAGGAGTTTCTTCCAATGACTTCCGGCCATGTTTGAATTCACGATGCCAGCGTTTTACAATCTCATATTGTTACATGATACATGTAAGTAAAAAAAACTAGGGAATTAGTTAAATGTAAATATGAAATGGGATAGTCAAGTATTCGAAATTGCGAAGCTAGATTTGGAATTGAAAATTACAATCATAAGTTAAAATAAATACGGAATGTTATTGAAATAAGGAATGTGGAATCGCATTTGTTTAGCTTACGTATCAGTTATTGGAAAGGAATGTAATAATGAAATTTGTTTCTGTTATAAAAATGGAAATTAAAATAAGGAATTTAATCGTCAATTTAAATTGTAAGCAGGCTATTTGAAAAATAGGCTACTGATCTGAGGGTCATGTCATGCCTTCCAACGTGCTTTATGAGCACATGCTTAATCATGCGATGACGTGACGAGTTCTCAATATAGGAAAGAGTTCGATGTTAGATCAGTCAGATCAGTGGAACAGTGGGGTTCAGACCGATTCTCGGCACCCTCTGGAAGTGAGGGAGTTTTAGAGATTACCATGTAACAACTTTAAATCCCTGAAATACAAAATCCTGTCCAACTGGTCGAAGAAGAAATAAACGTATCATCATGTGGTTTTGTATCTGCGTCTTCTGTGTTCATCATTACAACGAGACAGGTAACGTGTTTCTATTATATGCACAACTGTCAAAACGTAAATGTCAAACGCACTATCTCTCGGTCTATCTATCAAGATATTCATAAATCTCCTCTCACTGAATTGGTTCTCTTGTAGTAACATGTACACTGTCTAATATATATATATATATATATATATATATATATATATATATATATATATATATATATATATATACAGAACTGTATCTCTATATATCTCACCAATGTCTCCATCTCTTACTACATGAACAATCCTAATCTCTAATCTCTCTTAAGACTGTATCACTCTAAGATTCTAATCCCTCACTAAGACTGTCTCCATCTCACAACATTCAACATGATCACTCTAAGACGAACAACAATAACAACAATACAAAAATATATACGAATATTTTGTGCCGTATTCGGTACTTCTAATAATAACACCACCACGTAAAATAAATGTAATTTTGTGAACGTGACTAGTCCACTAAAGCAAGGGGGGTTGAAAAAAAAAGAAATTGGCGTTACCACAGTACCAACGTAAAGGGTTCATTAAAACTAGATGATCACACGATGCGAAAAAGAAGAAAACAAAGGAAAAAAATGCACAGCGAAATAAAACAATAATTAAGAAGAAAAAAAGAGAAGCACTCACACATACGCAGTATTAAAGAAGAAAAAAAAATGAACAAACATACACAATAGAGCAAAAGTATATAAGAAACTTAGAAAAAAAGGCCGATATGCAGCAAATAGAAAACATACGTAATGAATGGAAAAAAATTCACCATGCATTTCATTCATTTAAAGATTGTTTAAATATACACAGAAAGTTTAAGCAGAAAAAAATAAATAAAGAGATTGTTATGTACAGATATACTACACGAGACGACAAATTTTGTTTTCATATTTGTTGAATTCGATGAATAAATTGTTTTGAAAATATGAACTCACACGAACACAGAGAAAGAAAAGGTAAGTCAGTATGTCATTCATAAAAATTTGTATCAAAAATGTCGTGCTGGATGAATGTTTACATATGCCAATCAAAAAAAAATTTCAAAAGTATTGTGTAATTAAGACTGTGTTTCGTTTGGAAACGAAAATACGCTATGGTCAAAATAATATGCAGAAATGTGAAACTGTTGAACTTTCCAGCTTTTAATGTGGTTAATTGTTTTGTCTTTGAAAAGGGGCAATTTATTGTTTTTGTGTTTACGGATTTTGTGTTACAGAAAATAATTTTTTTTTGTCTTTCTTTTCTTGAGAAAAGTTACAACTGTTTGTGAAAATCATAGTTTAAATGCATAATGTAACGTAATTTTTTTAAATATTTTAATATTGTAAAATGTCTTAAATGTATGTAAATGTTATGATTTTTTGCGACAGGAATTCAAGTCATTATTAGGTATATACATTAGAATTGAAATGATCTAGGAGAAAATGAGATTAATTAAGACGAATTGTTTGCTTAGAAATCAGTTAGAATTTTAGGGAGGGGACAAAATAGATTACGTAAACGGGTATTTAGAGTTTTCAGATGTGATAAGCCGAAAGAGATATTTTTTTGACAATTGTTGTTTTTTCCAAAGAGGAGTAACTTGGTAGGGAGATGATAAGCACTAGAGGTGCCCCTAATTCGAAAAATACAGATGGGAACCTGCGATACTGTGTGCTTTTAAAGCGGGTCTATGTACCGGTTTTGAGCAAAGGAATAAGTTAAAAAATGCAGGCGTTGGACAGATACGAGAATTCTTATGAAAAAGGGATATGAGAGCTCGAAAGCTAATCACATATAGCATAATGAAGTGAGCAAAAAGTAAAATATACCGTAAGTACGTAGGAAGATATAACCTTGTATTTTTTAGAGACGCATGAATGTGGGATATATCTGCTGGATGTTGGAAGCTCTGGTGAGAGAAAAGAAAAATCACAAAAATCGTGCCATTAGATAGAATTTAGTGCGCAAATAGGTATTGTGGCGCAAAAGGTGTTAGTTAGTTAAGGGTGATATTTCTAGGTATTCATCAAGTTCCAAGGGTTCAAGCAAGGAAATCCGAGCGAATCAGTGGATGAAAAGTATATCTACAACTTTGGAAGCCAACCACGACGATAAATGAGCTTTAAGAATGTCCCAAAAAGATAAGTTAGTTACAAAACGAAAACAAAGCTCCAATTAATAGAAGAACCATACGGAAGAAAAGATCAAGGACACATTAGGAGGAAGAGTCGTAGATTTCGTAAAGAGGTAAAATGAGACCTAAGTTTACGGCATAAGGGTGGCTGGATGAAGCAGCTGACGTGAGTTATAGGAGGTACTACTCTACACCCCAATGGAAAATGGCAGGGAGATAGAGAGTCTGGTCTAAAAAAATAGTATTATGAAGTCAGTTGAAGAAGGGCTGACTTGGAAAAAAGTTTCGGTTTTGTTTTATGGTGTCTGATCTTTCTTAGCCAAGTGGTTATATATATATATATATATATATATATATATATATATATATATATATATATATATATATATATATATGTACTAAAATTTAAAAATGCGTTCATTTTTTTTGTTAAATGAGAGGAAGGGATGTTACATGATAAAAGGGTTATCCCTTTTCATGTAAGTAAAAAAAAAAATATAGGGAATTAGTTAAATGTAAATATGAAATGGGATAGTCAAGGATTTGAACTTGCGAAGCTAGATGTGGAATTGAAAATTCCAATCATGAGTGAAAATAAATACAGAATGTTATTGAAATAAGGAACGTGGAATCGCATTTGTTTAGCTTACGTATCAGTTATTGGAAAGGAATGTAATAATGAAATTTGTTTCTGTTATAAAAATGGAAATTAAAATAAGGAATTTAATCGTCAATTTAAATTGTAAACATGTTATTTGAAAAAGAGGTTACTGAACTCAGGGTCATGTCAAGTTTGGCAGCGTGTCACATGTCGTCCAACGGGCTTTATGAGCACATGTTTAATCATGCGATGACGTGACGAGTTCTCAATATAGAAAGAGATCGAAGTAAGTTACAGGGAGTTACATCAGTCAGATCAAAGGAACAGAGAGGTGCAGACCGATTCTCGGCACCCTCTGGAAGCGAGGGGGGTTAAAGATAACCCTGTAACAACTTTGAATCCCTGAAATACAAAATCACGTCCGACCGGTCGAAGAAGAAATAAACGTATCATCATGTGGTTTTGTATCTGCGTCTTCTGTGTTCATCATTGCAGCGAGACAGGTAATGTGTTTATATTATATGCACAACTATCAAAACGTAAATGTCAAACGCACTATCTCTCGGTCTATCTATCAAGATATTCATAAATCTCCTCTCACTGATTTAGTTCTCTTGTATTAACATGTACACTGTCTATTATATATATATACAGAACTATTTCTCTCTATATCTCACCAATGTCTCCATCTCTTACATCAGGAACACTCCTAAGACTCTAATCTGTCAGTAAGACTCTCCTAAAACGAACAACATCAATACAAAATATACGTTCTAATAATAACACGCATCACGTAACAATATGATTGCGCATTATAACTATAAGTTTTTTTTTTTCATTTCATCAAAAGTCTCCTGTGGTGTGCGTCCTTTCAAATACAAAAAAACGGATCACTGCTCGACATTCAACAGGCTCCATTTCACACCTTACTCATTTTAAACACCTGTAAAACAGAAACGAAAATTAGTTCAGAGCTGTAATTTGCCACACAACCCGTAGAGATATAAATCATTGCACATGCAAAATTTCAGCTAGATCAGAAAACTGAAAGTGGGTCAGGAGCATTACTTATTGCACGCCCCTCGTAAGTTGATGTTTCCGGCGCTGCCCGGTATGTAAGGTAACGTTAAAATCCTTAAAAAAGGAAGTAAGAAAAAAAAACGAACAGAAACATATATATATATATATATATATATATATATATATATATATATAATTTAATTGGAATTCATTATTGAGATGAGTATTATTTATTAATTTTTTATTTATTTATTGCGGACTGTTTCCTCATCTTTCTTAGTTTTTGTTACACAACGTTTCGGCCAACTATTTCTCTGGCATTCGCCAGGTGTAACAGCAACCGGATAGCAACTCCGAATCTTCTAACTGCATCCATAGCAATTACTGCCTTCCGTAGTTGTTGCCATCTCACCACATTTTTGTCCAACTAATCCTCTGGCCGGCTTTGGGTAGGATTGAAACCGCTATCTTCATACAATACTCACGTGGAACCGTAGAGATTCAAAATCTCTCCCCATTGCGCCACGGGTCCCGAAAGGCGATCAAGGTTGGAGTTTTATGTCTTATAAATTCATGTTCATTTTATATCTGATCTTCCATGGTCGGGTCCGTACCGAATGGTATATATATTATTTAAATTGGTATACATTATTGAGATGAATTCCAATTAAATATTATATAGAGGCTTACTTTGCGAAAACGTGGTGAGACGACAACAACTACGGATGCAGTAATTGATGTGAATGCAGTTAGGAGATCCAGTGTTCCTATCCCGTCGCGGTTACCACTTGAGGAAGGCCAGAGGAATAGTTGGCCGAAACGTTGTGAAAACATCTAAAAGATGAGGATAACAGTTCGCAATAAATAAATAAAAAATGAAGAAACTGAGATATTCTGCTTTTGATAAACAGTTCACTTCATCAAAGTAGCAAAAAAAAATATTCGAGCTGAGATCGAAACCAAAGTCTAAAGACAATGAGTCAAGTACGATAACTATTAGGTCAAAAATGTTTTCAAACGTGCATGTCTTTAACATAATGTGGACAATTCGCGCATGCGCAGTCGTGAAACAGTTGACAGACAAATAAAAATCCGATGACTCTTGAGTACCAGTTTTTAAATTTTTACTCCTTAACCTTTATTCCGGATGAAAACCGATTAAAAAGCTTTCCACATGTTTGAATACCGTATATACCAAATTTCAAGCCTGGATATCAAAAATTTGTTGAGTATATAGGTTGAGAAGTGTCCTCACCCACATTCTCACTTTTCAAGATATATAGATTAACCAAGTATGCCAAACATTTTTTTTTAAATTTTTTTTTATAGGTTGTCCGTACTCAGCGTTTCGGCACTTTCCGGCATTTTTTGTAAACCGCTCAAACGATTCTGTCCAACGATACCACGGTCCTTATATACTATTTACGTATCCACAACCCCGAAACGGAAGTGACCCCTTTTACTGGCTTCCAGATGTCATTTTGGAATTAAGGGGTTAACAGCAATTGGGTTGGTGGAAAGGAGGAAACTGATGTACGGCCAGTGTTAGTATGGACTGACCCATTATCCGATAGATTTGACGAATGGTATAAGCTTTTCTAACATGCTGTATTCGGCTTTGGTGTGTGATTATGTTGACGAAAAACAATTATTCGCCGGTCCAAAATGGCGGATTTGTTTTAGGCCTTAATGTGATCACTAAAAGCTAGCAGGGAACTTGCCGTTTACTAAGTCTAGCGTAAACGACCGGTGGGTCGTTCCGTGTGTCAAAAAACGCTAAGCCAACCAAAGTTTGCTGGTTGAGAAAGAGCTAACTTGGGCCGGTTGGGGAATGGCGTTCGTTTCTAAACGGTTGACTTTATCAGATTAATCTCTTTTATGTACTCACATTTCCCCCATCCACCACCACCACCACCACCACCACCACCATGAAGGTGACGCTGGCTAAGTGATTAACGACACGAACTGACAAGCTAGTTGGGGCAAGTTCGAATTCCATTAGTTCCATAAAAGCACATTCACTCGGGAATGTTAGCGCTCCTTACGTGGTCATTCCCTTTAGTGCCTGACGTCTTTCTAGAAATGATTCCAACAAGAAGGATACTGGGGAACCGAATGCCAATAATTATCAGATCCATATGAAACGAATGAATGATGTTCAACAATCATCATCATCATCATCATCATCATCATCATCATCATCATCATCATCATCATCATCATCTAGTTGACAGTTGCGAAGTGATTAACGACGTGCACTAACAACCTGGGTGGGATGAGGTTGGATCTAGTTCGTTCCGCATAAACAATTTCATCTATGGATGTTGGCAACCTTTACAGTATCCCCCCCCTGCCATTAGCCGATGTCTAATAGAAACAAAAATTCTTACTAGAAATGTATCGGGGAAACGAACGCTAGTATCCGGTTCATAAACATAATATTTCTAAGAAACACGACCACTGTGTTCATTCAACTACATGCCTTGTACTATAACACCGATGCATGTATCTAAATGCATGATAAGTGACGTCAACGGTGGGGGAAAAATATTTTTAAAAAAGAGAGCAACAAAGATCATATATATATATTCATAGATGTAAATCCACTTAAACTCTTGTATTTATCAAACAGAGCTCGATGAATGAATAGAACCTTTTCATAGTATGTTTATTTATACAAACATTATTGGTTACATATGTCATTTTGGAATTAAGGGTTGCCAACATCCATAGATGAAATTGTTTATGCGGAACGAACTAGATCCAACCTCATCCCACCCAGGTTGTTAGTGCACGTCGTTAATCACTTCGCAAGCGTCAACTAGATGATGATGATGATGATGATGATGTGATGATGATGATGATGATGATGATGATGATGATGATGATGATGATTGTTGTTGTTGAACATCATTCATTCGTTTCATATGGATCTGATAATTATTGGCATTCGGTTCCCCAGTATCCTTCTTGTTGGAATAATTTCTAGAAAGACGTCAGGTACTAAAGGGAATGACCACGTAAGGAGCGCTAACATTCCCGAGTGAATGTGCTTTTATGGAACTAATGGGATTCGAACTTGCCCCAACTAGATTGTCAGTTCGTGTCGTTAATCACTTAGCCAGCGTCACCTTCATGGTGGTGGTGGTGGTGGTGGTGGATGGGGGAAATGTGAGTACATAAAAGAGATTAATCTGATAAAGTCAACCGTTTAGAAACGAACGCCATTCCCCAACCGGCCCAAGTTAGCTCTTTCTCAACCAGCAAACTTCGGTTGGCTTAGCGTTTTTTGACACACGGAACGACCCACCGGTCGTTTACGCTAGACCTAGTAACCGGCAAGTTCCCTGCTAGCTTTTACACATTAAGGCCTAAAGCAAATCCGCCATTTTGACCGGCGAATAATTGTTTTTCGTCAACATAATCACACACCAAAGCCGAATACAGCATGTTAGAAAAGCTTATACCATTCGTCAAATCTATCGGATAATGGGTCAGTCCATACTAACACTGGCCGTACATCAGTTTCCTCCTTTCCACCAACCCAATTGCTGTTAACCCCTTAATTCCAAAATGACATCTGGAAGCCAGTAAAAGGGGTCACTTCCGTTTCGGGGTTGTGGATACGTAAATATAAGGACCGTGCATTCGTCGGACGGAATCGTTTGAGCGGTTTACGAAAAATGCCGGAAAGTGTCGAAACGCTGAGTACCGACAGCCTATATAAAAAAAATAATAATAAAAAAACGCAAAAAAAATGTTTGGTATACTTGGTTAATCTATATATCTTTAAAAGTGAGAATGTGGGTGAGGACACTTCTCAACCTATATACTCAACAAATTTTGTGGTGGTGCATACATGTTTCTGTAGTACCTCAATTCAGAGGGACCACTTTGTCAGACCCCCCCCCCAAAAAAAAAACTTTGGAAATTGTTTGTTTAGTCTGACGAAGTGGTTCCTCTGAATTGAGGTAGTACAGAAACAGATATACACATGTAACAATGATGCTTATATATATATAAATAAAATACGATCTATCTATCTATCTATATATATATATATATATATATATATATATATATATATATATATATATATATATATATATATAAAGTATTCCAGCAGAGTGATCGATTTTATAATCGATCACTCTGCTGGAATACTTTAGATAGATAGATAGATAGATAGATAGATAGATAGATAGATCGTATTTTATTTATACAATCCAAAAATACGTGCGTATTATTTATATTTTTATTTACAAAAAGTTTAAATAAGTCATTGGTACCGTCAGTTTCAAACCATGATAAGAGGGGGCCGTTTAAGATACTCATGTCAAGCTCTCTTCA
>NC_136521.1:41049894-41104894 GCF_053919585.1 Euprymna scolopes
CAGGGTGTCACAATTACTACCAGTCGAACGATTCGAACCCCGCGACACGAGACATCTCTGGCTCGATTAGCGGAGCCCGTATCCATTCGGCTACCATTAATCGTGTGACATAGCGTTGAATTTTAAACATTTTAATTTAAATGTTCATTACGTCAGACAGACAGTGATCAAATCGTTATACGACGATCTACGCATAAGAGCTAAATTGACCGACTTTTATTCAACAGAAAGTGCTCAACGATAAGAAACGTATTTCTTAAAGGGGCTGTCATAATTATTTTTTTACTATAATAATTAAATACCTACAGACACTAGTGTTTCATCCTTTCGGGATTCTTCAGTGCAGGGTGTCACAATTACTACCAGTCGAACGATTCGAACCCCGCGACACGAGACATCTCTGGCTCGATTAGCGGAGCCCGTATCCATTCGGCTACCATTAATCGTGTGACATAGCGTTGAATTTTAAACATTTTAATTTAAATGTTCATTACGTCAGACAGACAGTGATCAAATCGTTATACGACGATCTACGCATAAGAGCTAAATTGACCGACTTTTATTCAACAGAAAGTGCTCAACGATAAGAAACGTATTTCTTAAAGGGGCTGTCATAATTATTTTTTTACTATAATAATTAAATACCTACAGACACTAGTGTTTCATCCTTTCGGGATTCTTCAGTGCAGGGTGTCACAATTACTACCAGTCGAACGATTCGAACCCCGCGACACGAGACATCTCTGGCTCGATTAGCGGAGCCCGTATCCATTCGGCTACCATTAATCGTGTGACATAGCGTTGAATTTTAAACATTTTAATTTAAATGTTCATTACGTCAGACAGACAGTGATCAAATCGTTATACGACGATCTACGCATAAGAGCTAAATTGACCGACTTTTATTCAACAGAAAGTGCTCAACGATAAGAAACGTATTTCTTAAAGGGGCTGTCATAATTATTTTTTTACTATATATATATATATATATATATATATATATATATATATATATATATATATATATATATATATATATATATATGTATATATACAAGGTCTGGGGTTCGAATCCTAACAACAGTCAAGCTACGTGTAAGGGAGTAAATACAAGAGAACTCAATATCGAAGTCGGTCAGAGTATATACTTTATTTGTTTTTACATAAGCAGTAAATTTTGCTCTGACCAGTTACACAGTCATGCGCATGTTTCGGTCAGCTAGCTACTAGTAAATAGAGACTTCTGTAGGCGATACAGCTTATAAGCAATGTCTACAAGCTTGCTTTCGTATAAACTGTATCGCCTGAAGAGGTCTCTAGTTACTATTAGCTATCTGACAGAAACATGGTAAAGACTTTGTAGCTAGCCAAAGCAACATATTACTGCTTATTTAAAAAAAAAAATAAAGAGTATATATACATACATGTGTGTGCGTGTGGGTGTGTGTGTTACGAGGGAGTCAGCACTTATCAAGGCCAATGCGGACAAGGGTTGATAAGTGAACACTATAATACATTATAATGGTGGAAATTGATTATTTTAGGAGGACAGGTAAACAAGAATGTGTTCAGATTGGACTTGAAAACGAGTATGTTATAGTCAGCTGAGAAACAGCCCCGTGTTATTGTCTTCCATACATGGACAGCTCTCAGAAAGGAGCTATGCTCATGAAATTTTCGTTTAGTTTCAGGTACAGATGGAAAGTAAGTAAAACTCTTCGTAGAGGTTGTAGCTAGTTGAGTGTTTGCCGTGAATGTTTTGGCAGGAGGAGGCGGTCATAGATTAGAACTGAATTGAGTACTTGTTATGAAAATAAAAATTGAACTCACCACGTCTCTTCTGTGAGAAAGAGGTGGCAGGACAGAGAAGAGAACATCTATACGCAGATTTGGAAACCGGTTTTGTACTTTGTCAAGGCAGAAAAGGATGCTCTGAGCAACTCCTTCTAAGATGTGGCAACAGTACTCTATTTTCGAAGCTATTTTGATCTTACACTGATAGAAAATTGCGTCGGGGTGAGCTATCTTATTTAATTCAAAATAAACCTCGTAGCCTAGTGAGGATGCCTTTTTCTCTTTCCTGCAACCTCTTTCTCACAGAAGAGACGCTGCCAGCCAGTCTCTACCTAATCCTTATTTTCATGGCAAGTGCTCCAATCTATGGTTCCTTTCAATCTATGCTACCTCCTTGCGTGATTTTCACGGAAAACGCTTGTCTACCAGAAACCACAATCAATAATTTCCCCCACTCTTTATCTGTGCTTAAACCTAAACGTTGATTCCATGTACAAAACGTCTTTCTTAGAACTGCACGCCTGTGAAACTCTGTTTCGTTTTCCTGCTTTCGAACTGACTACAATATGGTCGGCTTCAAATCCAACGTAAACAAATTTTTGATGAACTGTCCACTTAAGTAATCCAATTTGCCAAATTCACACTACTAACGATTACTATGATATTTTCCCATTGACTTCCGTAAACTCATTAACTCTTATCCTCGAGTGGCCTCTGAGCCTTGATAAGTGTTGACATTTGTAAAAAAATGAATCGAACATTTTATTAAAGGATGATATGTAGTTGTTTAATGTTATTTATTTCCCATAAATTTATTTGTATGAGTCTACATTTATTGTTTTCTTCAGTTTGATCTAGTTAAGCTTTGATGTAGTTAGTTCTACTCACACTGTTTTGTACAGCTGTTAATATTGATTCTGTTTCTTTTTTTGCGGTATCCTTTTCTTTGCCATGTTCTAGCGTTTTCGTAAGTCTTTTCTCTTGTCTTCTCACGAATGTCGGACGGCTCATCAAGAACTTGTTCACGTTGGATTTGAAGACGACCATATTTGAAGACGACCATATTGCAGTAAGCTGGAAAGCAGGTAAACGGAAGAGAGTTCCACAGGCGTGCAGTTCTTTTTTATTTTCTTTTTTTTAATTACATTCTCACCCCAAACAAGGCACATTGCCACTTTGGTGTAGGGGGCTACTATCAGGGGCAGCAACTGTCGAGGCACTATGTTGGAATTTGGGCAGCAAGATGTCGGTCTACGTTACACTTGAATTTCTGCATGCCAGTACAATTAGGGAAACAGGATCCTGGAATGGAATTCCAGAGTCTAGCGGTTCTGGGGAAGAAACTACTGGAGTAGAAAGATCTTTTAAATCTAGGGATCTCTACTGTGTGGGGGTGGGATGTAGCTGCCTGTCGGGTTTGTCGAGGGTGCCTACGTCGTGGGGGCACAAGTTCGTCAGAGCATTCACCATTAAAATACTTGTAGAACAGGCAGAGGGATGCAACGTTTCGTCGATGGGACAGAGGCTGAAGTTTAGATGCCAGTTCAGGGCCTATCAGATTGGCAACTCTCTTTTGAACCTTGTCTAGGAGTGAGAGACTAGCAGCAGATGCACCAGCCCAAATGTGACAACAATAGTCCATACATGGGCGAATGGTGGCCTTATAGAGGTACAGGATACTTTCAGATGTCAGTAGTTTTCTAGCACGGTAGAGAGAGCCTACCTTTTTCGCAGCGGCCCTGGCAATGTTTTCAATATAATTGTTCCAACTCATGTTTCCTGTGAACGTTAAGCCAAGCAGTTTAAAAGATGTATTCTCAGACAGGGAGAAGAAGCTTTGCTCATGGACTCTACGTTTAGGTTTAGGCACAGATTAGTCAATGGTTAAATATTGTGATGTTTATCGTGTTGGCAAGTCCGAAAATTTAAGTTTGCGCCCGAGTGGTCATGCAAGAAGGACAATATATCCATAATCAAAATAAAAACCGATGTCAATTTAGTGGTTTATTATATGGTAGTCAGTACTGGTCAAATCTAGAAGAGGTGTGAGTGTTTTCTCCGGTCAGCCATGCCTTACGCAAGAATTGGACAAGGATGCTGGGATGAAGTTGACTGATGCCGTCAGGGGTGTAGAGGGTGACCGGGGAAAGAGAAAGCGACACAGAATCAAGAAAAGGAAATATAAAGAGACGAGTTGCAGACACCGGACACAGTTACAAGAACATTGTGGTCTGGTCAGTAAACAAGAAACCACCCCAACCCATGGTAGCCATGATAATGCACGCTTACAGTCGATGATTTAAGAGACTAAGCGAAGAGGTTTCACGGAATCTCATAATATTCCCCACCGCCGTCCCCTATTTTACATGCGGTCAGTCGAATAAACACCATTTTATCAGGAGAATGAAAATGGTCAGTGACCCGAGTCCGTTCTTCCGCCTGATGTAACGTATCTCTTATGTTTAAAAGTAAGGTCTGTGGCGACCGTTTTTCAAGTTCTCTCTTAAATTTATTAACGGGGTGAGTCAATGGGGGGGGCGAGAGGTTCGGTGTTATCTCCGATATTGTAAAATTTACGCTGTGATGATCAGTGGACAGCGTTCTCTCTCTCCAGCTACATCGATTGTTTTCTGAAATTGAAACGGATAATTATTATGATTTCCACATTCTTATTGACGTTTCTTTATTTTATTTATTTTTTTTTTTTTCATTTTAGCTAAAAGGAGAATAAACTAGAATACAGGGAGGCGACGGTAGCTCAGTGGTGAACGACACGGACTGACAAACTAAGTTTGCCAAGTCGGAATCCAGTTCTTTTTACAGAAACACTTTCATTTAGGATGCTGGCGACCTTGACGTGGCCCCGTGTCATAAGTACCCTATATCTTTCTAGAAAGAATTCTAACTAGAAGTATAACAGGTAAACAAATGTCAACAATAGGATTGATTCATAGGAAATTAATTAACTAGGGTATTACCACCTCTGTTCAGTCTCTAAATACAATGGATACGCCCTGTAAGTGTAGATACGCGCGTAATTGTGAGGCAAGATTTGCGCAATCTACAACCACACCTTTCCTGAATCGGAACTGCTTGAGTCCAGTTGCAAGAAAAAGTCCTAGACGATGGGAAACAATGCCGAGATAAGCCGAGAACACATATAACAACTGGAATTACCAAAGAGTTACCCATTTTAATACTGACCAGGCTCATTGCTGCTTATATTCGGTTATCTAATGGGATCCAGCATGTCAACGTGATTCTATCGTATAGACTAGGTTGGTTGGTTGTTTTTGTTTTACGGCATATCAACCCTTTTCGGGTTATTTAATGCCGAATCCAAAGATTTTGAAGAAAATTTTTTTAATAGAATATATTTGTTGTTTTCAAGTCGGTTTCTATCTAACCCATAGTTGGAACCCTAACAGGTACTACCACTCCGGGTCAGAGTAGACCTGGGAGCAATGGTAATTAAAGGGTAGCTCCACACTCTCCAAAGCCCACAAGCTGTGGCATCACCACTGGATATAGTTTAAGGTCATATCCAGGACCCCCATTGAGGGGCTTTTACCCTCTGCAGGGGAGCAGTCGGTGTATTCTAATGCCCCACCGACAGGGGCCGTATAGACTAGGATATAAAGAAAGATTGTATAGCGCAAATGCGTTATACAGTCTTTCTCTATATCCTAACAAACGACTAATCAATTCTTTGTTTTGATTTATTTCATTTTTTTTTGTTTTCTTTTTTGTTTGTTTTTTTTAGTCAGGAAAGCAAAACAGAATACAGAGAAAATATATAGTATAGCGCGAATATTCAAAAATAATAAACAACTAACATATTCTTTTTTTTATTTCTATATTGCGTTCTTTGTTAGTCTTCGTTCGTTTTAACAAGAAAGAGCATCTATCTATCTGTTTATTTATCTAGTCTATTCTAACTGTCTACTAATATATAAAAGGAAATTTGTGTATGTGAGTTCGTTTACTACGGACTCCTAAATGGTTGAGGACATTTTTGGAAATCTCCCACAAATGTACTTTATGTGCCTGGCATTGTTCTTACATATGCTTCGTATCGGAATGTTTTCCATAATCGATAATAAAACAAAAAAAACTATGAAAGAAGCAATAGGCGATTTTGACCAAAGTTAACGCTTTATACAGCCTAACACCATAAGTGCATTTGAGATGTTTTATCACTGTACAACCAAAAAGGCCCGAGATCTAACATGAATAAACGGCACAATCACGCTGACACACCGAAGTTAAGCAACGCTGAGCCTTGCCAGTACAAGATGGGTGAATATTTGGGAAGGCGAGGCGCTGTATGTACCGCGAGGTAAAATACCAGGTTGAGAAACTGGTGCTGTCTGTCCTTCTCTCGAAGGTACATGGGACTCTCTTAAGCCGTTGTAGGCACCCCATCTAGTGATGACGTCACGATAAAAATACCCTTGATAACTCTGGCGAAGCATCAAGTATTCAGCTACCGACAAGATATGAATTACACTACAAACTCGTGTAGTGAGTTCAATCAAGTAGGTTCTTTGATATGATAGGGGCGCGTTCGAAATGAATGTTTCTGTTTAGAACTGAACCATTATACTTGACTCTTGCATTTTAAATTCAAATTTAAGCAATTATATAAAAATAATTTCATAAAATAAATAGAAGGTTCTTTAGAGCGTAATGTAAGCTACAATGTATTGTGGGATTAGTCACAACGGTGAGGCATGTGAAGTTTCCTCCCGGTGTACCGTGACGAGTTCCACACTAGAGCAAGTAATTAATTGATTTGATTTTTTAAAAAATAGATTTCACCGATTTCGATGACAATGAAATATGGGAGTGTGAAACATTCGGTGATCATCATTCAATCCCGGGTAGCATTGGGTCTCCCTGCTAGTAAATTATATACAGAGAAATATTATGTAACGCCATTATTTACACCACGCATACAAGATATTTTTTTACATGATTTACGTTCTTTGTTCTTGTTTTTGTTTTTATTTTAGTCAGGAGAATACAATAGAATTTTGAAAATGAAGATTGTGTAGCGCCGATATATAATACCTGTCAATCAATTCTTTTCTTTTTTATTTACATTTTATTAGTTCTTATCGGTAGCTCTTCAACGTTTTAGTGTTTTATTTAAAAATTTGTTTTAACTTTGGAATGGACCTCGTAAATAAAAGTACTAACATGTATAGACGTCCATATTTGAAAAAATGCGTTCATATACCTACACATACAAAAGAATCAATATATTAATAGGATAGCGCGTGTATATATTATTCCTTAATTGGAATTCATTTTTGAGATGAGCCTTATATATATTAATTTATTTTTATTTCGGACTACTAGTCTCATCTTTATTAGTTGTTGTTTTTCATCTTTTATTGGATTGTTTATTCACAACGTTTCGTCCAACTAATTCCTCTGACGAAGGCCAGAGGAATTAGTTGGCCGAAACGTTGTGAATAAACAATCCAATAAAAGTGAAAAACAACAACTAATAAAGATGAGACTAGTAGTCCGAAATAAAAATAAATTAATAGATAGCGCGTGTATTATTTATTTTGTGTGTAGCGCTTACACCCGAGTGACTGTCGTTTAATTGTTATGGACTTCCATTTCTTGTAATAAATAATTTTACCAAGAATTCTTGATAAGTTTTGATTTCGGTTTCAATCATAACATATGTACTCAAGTCATCTATTTTTATGAATAATTTTACCAAGAATCCTCCTTAAGTTTTAGTTTCGGTTTCGATTATAGCTGATGGCACTTCAATAACCTTTTTTTTTTTAAATAATTTCATCAAGAATTTCTTTATATGTTTTGGTTTCGGTTTCGATTTTCACTAAAGGAACTCAAAATGTATATATATATATATATATATATATATATATATATATATATAAGCTTTGGTTATGGTTTGATTCAAGCTAATGCGCCCAAGTAATATGGATATATATATATATATATATATATATATATATATATATATATATATATGTATATTTGAAAAAGCAACTTTAGAAAATCGAAAGAACATTAACTCTATAATAATATAATAACTGCTGTTCTCATGCCAGAAAGACAAATGCAGTAATGCTTAAGGAACACTACAGAAGATTACTACTCAATATCGTTCACGCGCGTCAGTTAAAGTTTTTCGGGCATTAAAAACGGGCAGAGCGTTTGCAAAATAGCTTGATGCTTGGAAAACTCGGCGGAAGACAACGAATAAAGTTCACTGACAGTCTCAACGAGGTCAATGGAAACACGGCTATAGATCTAATAAGAAAAAACAATCGGATGCTGAGAGGGCTGGAAAGCTATGATCATCGGTGTCCATAAGAATAGACCTGGTACTTGAAGAATGCGATGATTCGACAGATTCTGCAAAATTTGCTTTTTTAAACAATTACTGTTTGCTAGTGTCAGTATTCGTCGGAAAAACAAACAAACAAACAAGCAAACAAATGACCATTTCTTCTTACGTAAGAATTGTCATTATCAGCTAAATATTCTTTGAAATAAATAAAACGAATGTTTGCTTTTGGTTTTAAAATTGGGCTAAAACGATGAATATTCTGTACGGGTAAAAAAAAACTTATCAGTTAAATGTTTTGTTTTTATTTTTCAAATATATGAAATGAATATATCTTTTGTTTTTTTTTAAATGTGCTAAAATAAAATTGCACAGTTTTAGTATAAAATACAACAGCGTTCGATTTAGGAACAATTAATTTTAAAATGAATAAATTCAGAAATCTCTTTTAACTTAGCAGCATCAGATTAGTGATTATATAAGAGGATCTCTTTTTTATTATTTATTAGAGATAATAGACAATTTAAGTATGAAAATTAGATGCTTTAACCTATGGTTTAAGTACGATTAAAATATAAAAGAAAGAGAGCACTAACCAGACCTCCACTGGAAAAGTGCGGAGTGTAGTGGGCCCTTGAGGGGCTTTTTTCAATCCAAATCCAATTGCATACCGATGGCTATTTCTAGTAAAACGTCAATGGTTAGCGGAGATTGCGATAATACAAAATAATGCTCAATGGATGTCAAAGAAGATGGAGAGTGCGTATTATTTTTATTCATCGGACTACTGTTCTCATCCTGGGTGTGATTTCCACAAATTTCGGTCGATATAACTTCCAACCTTCTTCAGGTGTATCTTGACGAACTCGGGAATGTTTTTTACACCTGAAGAAGGTTGGAGGTTATATCGTTCGAGACGATGTAAAAATCACACTCAAGATGATAACAGTAGTCCGATGAATCCAACTAATACGAATAACCAATCCTCATCTCAAAAATGCAGACGAATACAGATTATTGGAAAACTGGGGAAACATTTTGTCACTCGGAATCCAGGGAATACCGTCGGTGATTATCGGTGAGCAAGCATTGGCGATAACCTGCCTGAGAAGTTCTAATGAGAAAATAATAATAATAATAATAATAATAGTAATAATAATAATAATAATAATAATAATAATAATAATAATAATAATAATAATAATAATAATAATAATGAGGTCACATGAAATAGTCGTGAAGATTCATAGAGGATGAAGAAAATGGAAAGAGAAAGCACTAACCCGATCTGAATTTGTGTGAAGAGGACTGGGACCTTGGGTAGAGTTGTTGCCATTCAAATTCTAGTGAAGAACACTAATCATTACCAGCGAGAAGTCAATGATAAGCGGATGTTGTAATTATGCAAATACGTTTCCAAAGATTATAGAAAGAAGACTTATTGTCACCTAGACCTCAGGGGACACAGTTGTTTGTTGTTAGACAGTAAGCGCTAATGACAGCCTGTGTGAGAACTCTTAAGTAAAAGATCATAATAATAATAATAGTAGTAGCAATAATAATGGCGCTTCACTAAATAGATAGACTGGCACCACATCAAATAGTCATGAGGATTCAAGAAGAGTCGAAAGGCCGCGAAAAGTAACCAATAACCAGATCAGAACTGCATTTGTTTGAATAGGACTGGTACTTTGAGAAGGCTTGTTGCATCCCAATTCCAATGAAGACCAGTGGTCATTGCCAGCGAGTAGTCATTGGACAACGGCTTTTGCAATTATGTAAATCCATTTCCAAAAAGTTATGCAAAATTTGTTGTCAGCAACACTCCATGTCACACGACTGATTGTTGTAAAAGAGTAATGTGAGAACTCCTAGTGAGTACAAATGATCAGAAGAAGAAGAAGAAAAAGAAGAAGAAAAAGAAGAGGAAGAAGAAGAAGAAGCGGAGAGGAAAACGAAGAAAAGAAAAAGACGGCGAAATGATTGTAACACCAGAAAATACAACACTAATAGCAAACTAAAGACGAAAACGACAGAAATAAAATGGCTGACACAATCCGCCGAGCAAGAGACGAATGATAATATCGACAGCAAAAGAAAAGAATGTTTTATTCGAGCGAAAGAAAGAAAACCAGGAAAATTGAATTTGTTTTGAAATTAGTGGAATCAAGTTAACTTCGTGATTTGTCGTCTGTTGAAAGTTCCAGGCTTTTTCGTTGAGTGGAATCGGCAAAGTGGATATTTGAAGGGTGGATAAGCGATGGGTGAAATTGTGCAAGAAGCGCGAAAATTCCGTGTGTCCAGAATGGAAAAGATCCGATGAATTGGAGATTGTTTATGGACAAGGGAAATGAATAAGTAATGGCACAATTCGAAGAATGAGAATGGTGGGACAACATCAATATAGAGATATAAAGAGAAAAAGAGATAAACGGAAAGAAATAGAGAGAGAAATTGGTGTGTATATATATATATATATATATATATATATATATATATATATATATATATATATACATTAATATATATACATTAATATATATACATTAATATATATATGTATATATATATTAATATATATATATATTAATATATATATTAATATATATATTAATATATATATATATTAATATATATATATATTAATATATATATGTTAATATATATATATGTATTAATATATATATATATATATATATATATATCAATATAGCAGAAAGAGAGAGTGAGAGAGAGAAGCACAACACAGGAGTGACTAAAGCCGAGGTCGGTGGCCTCGACACAGCCCAATAAAAGAGTAATAAAAATTAAACATTCCAATGAATAGTAGACACTTACACGCTTCCACCCCTTGGAAAAACTTCAAATTAACTACGAAAATGCTATTTTTACATCTCCAATACATTTGAAAATAATCTCTGACGAGGACGCTTCACAGAACGTCTGAAACGCGTTAAAACGATTTCAATGATTTAAAAACATTATTACAATGATTTAAACATAATTCTCAATGAAAAACCAAGACACGGAATAATAAAATAATGTTAAAAAATACACATTGTTGGCGACTACCCCCTTATTTAAATATACATCTTTCTTTCGTTGGAATTTCTTAACCCAATTGCTGCGAACTATTCTATTGCAACATACGTTACAATAGAATAGTTCGCAGCAAAAATTGCAAAGATAAAGTTATATATGTTGGTAATTTATTATTTTCACAGGAAATGAATTAAAGTACTGTTTCGTTCGAAATTGACCACTCGGCAAAATAATGTTTTTGCTGCATTCCCGTTGCTTACTGTAAGCAGAAAAGACATTCATTGAGTTTGGACTTTTTATCGTTATAAAAATTTAAAAAGTATATATTCTTTTTTTTTATTATTTGAAATCCTTTATTATATACTAATTGGTTAAGTAGATTCTTAATATATATATATTTGTTTATTAAATATTATCCGAAGCGGGGAGGGGCTATACCCTTTCCTTCCACCTCCCCCCAAGGGTGGGTTCCTAACGGAAGGGCGTCCGATCCTACACCCACCTACGGGCAAGCAGGGGGAGCTGGCCACCATCCCCCACCAAAAGGGGAAGCCTGGCATTTTCTCACCCGAAAGGGGGGAGCTTGGCAGTTTCTCCCCCAAAGGAGGGAGCCGGTGTCCCCCCCAATGGTGGAGAGGCGAAGAGGCCAGGAGGAGGTAACTTTTTTCCTTGGGGGGAGAAGCCTCCAGGCACCCTCCTCCCTGAAGGTGGGGTTGGGGAGTATCTCTCCCTGAAGGGGGAGGCCGGTACCAAGCATGTAAATCCAGAGGGGTGACTTTTTTTGTTACCCCTCGGAGTGGGAAGGGGGCCGATCACCCAGGCAACGCCGGGTAACCCCTGCTAGTATATATATATATATATATATATATATATATATATATATGTGTGTGTGTGTGTGTGTGTGTGTGTGTGTCTGTGTGTGTGTGTGTGTATACAGGGTGCCCACAAAGTCTGGCTACATAATCTACAGGATGCTTCCACAAAGTCTGTCTACATAATGTAGCCACACTTTGCGGACACCCTGTATATATATATACATATATATATATATATATATATATATATATATATATGTATATATATATATATATATATATATATGCGCGCGTGCGCGTGTGTGTAGTCATCCATATACAGTACTGTTTCACTGTATAACAGGTCATCAGCGCGGCTAGCCCAGCAACCACATCAAGCCAGAGTTGAGACTCAACAGTCTAGGCGACAGTCAACACTTCTCACCGTTATGCTATTTGGCCGCTACCGAAACGGTTATGCGAAATTACAATGTTTAAGCATTGCCCAAACGCCTAAGCTCTATTTGTTTACACAAAGAGCATTGGTTTATACGCTAGCGTTATTTCTCTCCCCAACATGCTCAACCCATTTTTTTAAACAAAATTTAGTGAAGACTTTTTTAATTCATCCTTGCATAGTTGACTTCTCATTTATAATAATAGATCTTTGAGAAATCGGCTGATGCAAGTCATAAGTCTATTCCTATTTAACAAGTTTAGTGAAGGCTTTCTTTTAAATCCTTATATAGTTGAATTTTCTTTTGAAATTATAAACATTTTAGAAGTCGGATTATGTACGTGCTAAGTCTGCGATATCTCACAGAAGAGATGTTGCGAGTTTTTCTCTGCTTTATCGTTATTTTCATGGCAAGTGCTCGACCGAGCTTCAATCTATGGTCCCCCACCCCTCGCCAAACTTTCACAAGAAACACTCGTCTAGCTGAAAACACTATCAGTAATTCCTCACACTCTTTATCTGTGCTTAACCCTAAACGTAGATTCCATGAACAAAGTTTCTTTCTTAGAACTGCACGCCTGTGGTATTGTCTTCCGTTTTCCTGCTTTCCAGCTGACTACAATATGGTTGTCTTCAAGTTCAACGTAAACAAGTTATTGATGAGCCGTTCCACTTAAGTTAACAAATTTACGGAATTTCGATTACTAACGATTGCTATATTGTCCAGTTGACTACTGTACACTCAATCTTTATCCTCGAGCGGTTTTTGGATCTTCAATAGTGGTTATGCCTATGTAAAAAAAGGGAAAATTTAGGGGGTTTTTTTTGTTGTTGTTTCCGGGAATTTAAACTGCATTCTTTTTATTTTTTTTACTTTTTAGTCGCGTGAAAACGACTCTATAAGAGACTCCGTCGGTCGGTCGGTCGGTCGGTCGGTTGTGCTTGGGCTTTTTGGTTAAGATCAAAGGTCTGTTGTTAATAGATGCTGTTCTTAGCTTTTTAAGCTTTTCTTGGCCTTTTGACCCAAATCAAAGTGTAGTATGTGTCCTTACTACATGCTGTACTTATGTTTGTAACTATGTGATATAAAGTGGGGGGATCACTTTTATGTATTAATTTAATGTAAAATGATCACCCACTTTACAACCAATCAGTCTCAAAGCCATTCAAGTCATTTTTTAAGCATTGAAGTCATTCTTAAGGTTATTCAATTCATCCTTAAATTCATTAAAGTCATTCTAAGTCATTTACTTTTTATTTATTTAAGTCATTTCAGCCCATTTTTCGGTCATTTTAGTTTATCTTTAAGAATTCCATGTCAATCCTACATTCACGCATTCATTCATTACACGAGAGCACGCGACTAATGGCTACCGGCCTTGTTTAATACAAAGTTTCTCTAGACTATATACATATATATACATATATATATACATATATATACATATATATATATATACCATATATACACCATATATACATGCGCAGATCATGATGTTATAATCATTAGATACACCTACTTACTTAGTTCTATGTCAAATTGTGCTATCAGATCCGGCTGTCTGAAGATACTGGTTGCCTAACATAAAACGCATCAAGCATTTATGCTATTAATAATTTTTCCTTTCCGTTTTCAAAACTCAATAATGTTCTGTGAAGACAATAAACAATAATTGTTCTCTAAAAAAAAAAAACAATAAAACCAGACCAAACTTAACGTCAGGATTTTAATTTGGAGGACAGAAAGAACTTGAAGCATAAAACCATTACCAAAGTGTTAATGTGAATAATTATAAAACTTGATTACTTGGGCGTTTAAACTGTCTATCCGGTTTGTGACTTCTGGTTTCAAAAAATTTATCTGCTTACCCATTTCACTTCCGGCTTGTCTTAAGTCCAATATTAAAAACAACTGCTGCTATTCAAAGCATACACAAGGCCAAAATTACTTTTTTGTTTTAACTTATTTTAACGTGTTTTTCCTAACAAATAAATCTAAGTTAACGCGTTGAGTAAAAAAAAAAAAACTGATTTGAATATAAATATGCAAAACTAGCAGTTCCGCCCGGCGTTGCTCGGGCCCTATGTACTGTCCATAACTTTATGTGCATATGTATACATTAAAAAGTGTGAATATGTATCGTAATGCCTTACTATATAATAGGTTTCCTTAACTACCATAGAGAACTGTTGGTAGAGACCGCAGACGTTATTTTTTTTTTAATTCTGACCCCAATTTTTATCCCTTAACATTTATTGTGTTGGGCTCAAATTAAGTAAAAAAACAAAACAATTTAAATATGAATATGCAATATGTAACTCTAATCATATTTAAAACCACATTTACTGTTTTTAGTAGCGCTTTTGTGAATTCTGACGATTTTCTTTTCAGGATTGACTTAAAAAGTATTTTTTTCTTCAAGTATTGGAAAAGTAGAAACTTTGTCTTAGTAGTGCTATCAGTAGGCCCTCTCTCATTTTAATTAGTGCTTGCAGTAGTGCTCTGGAGGTTTTTCTGGATTTTATTTTTTCACTCATCACTTAAAACATGTTTTCCCAAGAAAATAAAAGACAATATAAAAAAAATTCACAGAAGATAAAGGAGAAGTAACAAAATATATGCCCAGCCCAAGGGAGGTAACTTAAAAAATTATCTTCCCTATTTGGAGTTATCCCCCTTGCATTATGTCTTTTTTTTTAAATAAAGATACATGTGGGTATCGATCCTCTGTTTCAGAAAACATATTTTCTATCACTAATATTAACAATTAACATAAGTCATTGAGCCATAGAGAAACCTTTAAAAAGTTTCTTAGTGAACCCTGAAGGTTGAACTTTCTTTATGATCTACGGACCTACCCTCAAACCTATGATTCGAATTCTTGCAATGCAGAGCTAACCCCCTACTTTTCATTAGTAGAGGAAAGGGATACATTTATTCAACATCCGAAGAAGGTCGAAGGGTACGGCGACTGAAACGTTGTGCTAATAACAGCTAAGATGAGAATAATTGTCCGGTTAATCAAAATAATACAAACTAAAGATTTATTTTGATTTTAACAAGATGGCATGTATTATTTTAACGAAAATGATTGTCTGAATGTTATTTTCTGTACTTGTGTAATTACTGTTTTCCTTAACTATTTAATCAGGCCGTGATCGTTCGTAATGTCTGTGTATGTGGGTGCGTGTGAATATATAACATGAATACACAACGTGAAGACATACCTGGCTTTGGTTGGCTGTGAAGGACTTTTTTTCGATCATCTTAAGGAGGGGGGCTGATTCTGCTAACCGAAGACTCATGCGTGATAGACTCAAGACGATGCCTGGATTTTTATATATATTTTTATTCACTCCACGGGCGTTTCTAAGCAGGCTGGCGATCTTGGACGGCGGACAAACCGTCGTCCCCTTTCGAGAAGACCTTGATCTCACATGTTGTCTCTGCCGTGTCTAGGAACCAACTACACTCAAGTTTACTAAATTCCCCGAACCGAAACTTTTGACACGTCAGATCCGGCCCCATCTACCTAATTTCCGGTGCAAGTTTATGTCGGCCATAGAATTTGATCTATGTCAAATCATGGCACGCTGACCTTTTCCTTGCACTTGCAAAGTTCGCTAACTTTGCTTTTTTTCACGATTGTTATTCTTCAGCTAGACAAATAAATGGATATATATATATATATATATATATATATATATATATATATATATATATACAGATAGATAGATAGATAGATAGATAGATAGATAGATAAGCCCTATTCTGAATGATTATATTCCAACCGGCGATGCCCGGCTTCTACATAACATTATATCATCGTTAGTATACAAAATTTTATTTAAAGGGTTTCCTAAATAATTGAAAATAGTCGACGTCAGGTATACAACATAAGATGACGGTGTATGAAATGGAATACGTAACAACGCCTCTTCCCCTGGCTAGAATATGAGTTTTTTAAATAATATTACTGTTTAGAAAACCCTTCTTAACATGGAAAGAGGCTTTGTTAAACTATTCTGTGCCTGTCCTCTATCACTGAATGGCAATACGTTTTATCCTAATTATAAAGAATTGATAGGTTATCAGGTTAATTTGTTCCTATTTTCTTGCCCCCTCCACGAAGGCAAGGTTAGACACAAGGTCTGTTTTTAATGTGGGGAAAATCTAGCCCCCTAAAAAGAGGCACTCTGGAGAGGAACAAAAATAGAAAATCCTCTCAGTAATAAAGATTTCTGCTCCACTGACTGAGGACAGAAAGTGTGAAATGCAGCATCAGAACAGATACTACACTTTGATCTTGGCTTGAAGGCCATTTTTACTGAAAGAGAAAAGCAATGTACATATTATAATAATAATAATAATAATAATAATAATAATAATAATAATAATAATAATAATAATAATTCTGATTTCGTTTATCAACGTTTCTCTGGAAAGGAATGGGATTCATTTCCAGAGGATTTCTCTCAATCCCGGATCCAAACCAGAAGCTTCAAAGATCAATGGTTGCCCTAAGGATGTTGGTGGTACCTACAGTAGCAGAGGTCTGAAAGCCGCATAAAACATCGGGGATTTGTTGTTTTTTTTTCAATTGTCCTTCCAGACGACTTCATACTACTCCTAGTGTACCAACTACAACCGGGATTATTTGTGTTTTAACCCCGTGTATACGCCTTATCTCCAAGGCCAATGGAGCATAATTGCTCCACTTCTCGTCCTCCTTCACATTCCTTTCCTAGAGTACTGAGAAGTCTACAATTCGCCAGTTTTTTGAGACCTTGTAAATGACGACCAAATCCGGACGATTATTTTCCAATTGCTTGGTCGTTATGACACTTTTGTCCCACCATACCTCTACCTTGACATCCTCACTTGTTCTCATTTCATCAGGCACCTCGTAAAACCATTTTCCAGCACACTTCACCCCAACCCTCCTACACACCTCCCAATATATCCGGAGTCCCATGCGATCGTGTCTTTTGCGGTACTCTCTCTCTCTCTCTCTCTCTCTCTCACTCTCTCTCTCTCTCTCTCTCTCTCTGGGCCAGTCCAATAGACCATGCTGCAAGGTGCGTAATTGATTCTGAGGTCTTTCCACAAATCTGGCATTCTGCAGCAATTTCCTCTCCTAGAACCACTCTTTTGAACGATCGTGTTCCTAATGCCTGCTCCTGTGCTGCACAAACAAAAGCTTCAGTACTCTTAGTCAGATACCCAGCTCTAAGCGATTGCCATGATCTTTCATCAGCCATTTCTACTATGCATTTTCTTCCTAGCCAGTTCCTCTGCCCTTTCTCTATCCATACGTTTCACATAATCAGCCTTGGTCTCACACACCTCCACTTCATTGGCCACAACCTTAAGCATCCACTCCCCACTTCTAACCGCAAGCTCCTTCAACGACATCTCCTCGGTTCTAACACAATCTTTTACACTTTTCAATCCTCTCACACCGTCTCTCCTCTTTTGATACAGCCTTGCTACGCTACTTCGAATGTGAAATATACCAAACATTTCTAAAACTTTTTCTTGTTTTCATATCCATGGCATGCAAATCCTTGTCAGACCATTCTAAAATTCCCGCACTGTATCTCAAAACACTGACTGCCAATGCATTTGCTGTTTTCATTAGATTTCCTCCATACAGTTTCGACTTTGCAATTAGTTTCACTCTTCTAAGATACTCCTTCCTGACTTTTTCTTTCGTTTCTCTGTTAATGATGCCTACTCCCTCCAGCACTCCTAAATACATATATCCTGTATCTTCTATCTCTTTCATGATTTCTCTATTTGTCAGCACTATTCCATTCTAATGAAACTTTACTCCGCTTTTCATCACCAGCACCGCACATTTACTAATCTTAGCTCCATCCCAATGTCTTCTGAGTGTGTTCCCACAAGTTCTACCAGCCTCTCCATTTCCTTTTCATTTATACCGAATATTTTCAAATCATCCATTAACAGTAGATGGTTGAGGCGTCCGTCACCAGATCCAAAGTTATACCCAAGTGTTCTCTCTTCAACAGGATGCTTAGTGGCATCATTATCATTACAAAAATAAGTGGCTATAACGAATCTCCTTGAAATATCCTACGTTTAATGCCAACCTGTCCCATCTCCTGTCTGTTTGCTACCAGCATCGTTTTGCATTGAGCCATACTTGTCTCCAAAAGCCCTACCACATTCTCAGCAACCTTCATCATCAATAGTATTTCCCGTATCCATGAATGAGGAACTATGTCATAAGCCTTTCCGTAATCGATCCATGCTACGCTCAGATTTCTCTTCATCTTCTTCTTCGCATCCTGCATTATTGCTTTACCAATTAGTAGTTGCTCTTTAGTACCTCTCGAGCCTTTCCAGCACCCCTTTTGTTCGTCAGGAAAAACACCATTACTCTCTAGATGTTCATAAATTTTCTCCGCAAATATTCCAGTCAACAGTTTCCACATCAATGGCAGACATGTAATTGGTCTATAAGTATTGGCATCTGTTCCTTTTGCAGGATATTTCCTAATTAGTGTTGTCCTTCCCTTCACAAACCAATCAGGGACATCTCCTGACTCTACAATCCTTTGCAGAGCAGCAGCTATAGGTGGATAAAGGCATGGGAACTGTTTAAACCAGAAGCCCATCACTTCATCTGGACCAGGTGCCTTCCAGTTTGTCATCCTTCGTATGCCAGTTTTAACGTCATCGATGGTTATCTCAATGTTCTTCATCTGCTGCATTTCTGATAGCCTTTCTCTGACCTCTCCCAACCAGTTAGCCTTCTCATTATATCGCTCTTCGGCGGACCAATTCCAACTCCAGGACTTCCTTGCATCTTTTGCATTTGAAGTGTTGTTATTTCCTGCCTGTTTACTACCATTTATTTCTTTATACAGCTGAGACTGATTGTTCCGGAAAAGGTTGTTCTGCCGAAATGCAACATTTTTTCTAACAAAGTTCCTAATTTTTATACCACTAGTATGGACTTTCTCTTTCATCATTGTTAGAACGTTCATCGTTCCCTTTTCCAGCAATCTATACCTCCTTTCAAGCTCGTCCTTAGCTTTCTGTCCTAGTTTAACTCATTTTCTTATTTCTTCGATTCTACCAATGTCTTTCCGCCACCGTTTAATACTTTCTTCAAGCCGCCTCTGCCAGTGTGGCCTTCTATCCTTCATTTTCCCCTTTTTCTTCTGTAATAAGCCAAGATGATTCGCAATAACGTATGACGTTTCATATAGAAGCCTGTTAAGTTCCGTAATCGATATGTTCTTTCTTATGATGTTGTGAATTACTCCTTGAATTATTTTTACCTCGTTTTTCACCTTCCGCCTATCACTACTCTTCATACTTGGAATCTCTATGATATCGTCTCTAAGAAGAACCTCTCTTAACTTCTGAAGTACTTCTTTTTCTACAGAAGTCAAAGTTCGAACTTCATCACCACTTCTCCATAAATCTTCTCCTTTCACTGGCTCCATTGTCTCAGAATCCTTATCTCATCTGCCTTAGATCCTTCTAACTCTTTCTCATTACTTCCCCTAACCATAGGATTCCATACCTCCTCAGTTGTCCGCCTCCCATCATCGTTTACATTTCCCTTCTGCACTTCCACTCTCTCAGTTCTTTCATCAGAGCTAGTTTCATCAATTTTACTTTCGTTATTCATTTCATTCCTAACCATCCATTCAATCTCTTCTCTTGCAATCACTGAAAGTAGGTTGTTATTTTTAATTTGCTTTAACTGGGATACCAAACTCGCGACACTTCTAGGCCCCCCCTCCTCTCGATTCTCATTCTTCCTTCATTTTTCGGATATATCCACCAGATTTGGTACTTCCACTTCTTACAAAGCATTCCCACAGGACTCTTCTTTCCTCATCCGTCCACGTTTTTTTCTACATTTCCTGTTCCAACTCTCTTCGTGTTTTGGTACCCTCTCTGGCAATTCTCACCCCCCCATATCTAGCCACATTCTCAGAATTTCGAACAGTTGTATGATGACGAGAGGACCCATCCTGTTGACAAGTGGGACACCTATCTGTCGTAAGACCATCACAAAATGTTCTAGCCTCATTTATGTCTTTATTTTCAATATTTTGATTTGACATTCTCCCATAAATGGGATTAGTGAATTTAAGGTTGTACTACCACCAATAGTTTTATCGAGACATTATCGCGAGGAGGGTTCCCCACCAAGGTCAAAGATCCCCTCCCGATCTTTTTCCTCCATCACCACCACTATTCCCATTACCACCACTAAAAACAATAGAAATAAAATCTACAATGATAATAGCAACACTAATATCGGTAGCAATAATATTAACAGCAAAAACAAAATAGCAATGACAGCAAAAAACAACACCTACCATTACATCTACAGTAATAATAAAAAATAATAAAAACATACCACCATTACAACCACCACCACCACTACTACTACTACTAGTAATAATATTAGTGGTAATAGTAATAACCAATAATGTAAATTTATTTTGTTTTGTTTTTAAATAATAGTAACAATGATAATGATAATGATAATAATAACAATGATAATGATAGTAATGATAATGATAATAACAAAAATAACAATAATAATAATTAAAGTTAGAAAAGCTTACTTTGTTCGTTTTTTTTTAACTCCTCTGCCGATGTTGCATTTGGTCAGAAAAATGTACACAATAACAGAAACATAAAACATCCAAATATGTGAAAGACAATTCCTCGTTTAACCGTGAATTCAAGTTTTAAATACTAATTTTAGTTAGAAAAGCTTTTTTCCCCCTCTGCTATTTTTTAAACTCCGCCGCTGATTTTTCTGACGACCGGAAAAATGTACACAAAGACAGAAACATAAAACATCCGAACATGTGTAAGACAATTCCTTGTTTAACCATAAATTTTAAGTTCAAATTAAAATTTCAGTTAGAAACGCTTTCTTGTTTCGTTTGTTAATTTTTAAAATCCGTCGCTGTTGTCGCTTTTGGCCGGAAAAAATGTACACAAAGACAGAAACATAAAACATAGTAATAATAATAATAATAATAATAATAATAATAATAATCAGAAACGGCTACAGATGAAAACACTATGTAACATCACATAACTTCAAATTGAGTAGGCAAAAAGAAAATCCGCAGCAACACATTCGCTTAAAACCAGCTTAAATTATCGCCCCTAAATCAGTTTAAAATATCCACCAACAGGCAACAAAGCATCTCTAATCGTAATTGTTGCTGTTCCAGGTTATACAACATAACATTTAGTCCATATGCCACGACTTCCTCTTAGTGGTCGTCAGGAGCTCATTAATCTCCACCTTTTTGGTTTATCCAATGGAGAAATCGGCCGCAGATTCAAATGTGATCAGAAAACGGTATAAAAGCATGTGCAAAAGCACCAAAACACCGACAGTGTTCGTGATGCCCCTAAATCTGGTCGTACTAGAGTTACTTCTAACAGGGAAGACAATGCTATCAAGATCCGTAGCCTAAGAAACAGATTGGAAACGGCTCCCAAATCCAACAACAGTACAATCTTGTTAAAAAGTGCTCTCTTTCTACTGTCAAGAACAGATTAAAGGAATTTAATTTGTGAGTATATGTTGCAAGACGCAAGCCAATGATTTATGTAAAGAACAGAAAGCGCCGTCTGGACTTCGTCAGATTCAATGAAGATCATGAATCTTCATATTAGTGAAAAGTGCTTTTTAGCGACGAAAGCAGATTCAATAGGCTAGGCAGTACGTCCGTCGGAAGAAAGACGAAGAATTTAATCCTAGGTGCGCAGTATCAACGCTGCAAGGTGGTGGAGGTTCAGTTTTTGGTGTGGGGCCAATGGTTCAGGGCCTATAGTTCGCTTGCAAGGTCGAATTAATTCGACCAAGTATATTAATATGTTGACTGAGCATTTTCTAGCATACTTTGGTCGGAATTTGGATGATAATCCCATCTTCATACAGGATAATGCTCCAATTCACACAACTAGCAATGTCAAGAGTTGCCTGGAAGAGCATGATATTCCCTATTTAGATTGGCCTGTACAATTTCCAGACCTCAATCCTACCGAAAACGTACGACATTACATCAAGCAACAGCTACTCAATAATAAATTTTCGAATTTGAAAAAACTTTGGACAAAAATGAAAGAAATGTGGGATGCCCTTTCCCCGAAGTATTGCTGCAGTCTAATTCAAGGAATTTCCAAAAGATTGCAGGCTGTCAAATTACAGAAGGACTTTACTACTAAATATTAACTAGTTCATTGTGTTCCTCTTGCATTTGTGTTGCATTAATGTCTTAAAGTTACATTTAAATAGCAATTTTCCATTGTGCGGACTTTCTTTTTGCCTCCTCAATTTGAAGTTATTTTTTTTAAATTGACGTGATCACTATAATATTTCAATTAAATGTCAAATATGAACAGGTAAAATTATAGAAGCTCAATGAAATCAGGTATAGTTTGTTTAAACAGTTACATTAAATTTAGCTTAAATTTGCAGTTTTCGAAAAAAAAATTACAAGTGCGGACATTCTTTTTGCTGCCTGTGTGTTTGTGTTAATTGATCTAAAACGCTAGAATATTTAAAAAAATAAGTTTTTATTTGAAAAATTTACATGTGAAACTGATTCAACACTCTAAATTCTTAAATTATTTTATTTATTTTTTATAACTCGCAATAAATGTTCGTCAGTTTTTTTGTTTTTGTTTTTTTTTACAAAAATGTTATAAGTATAACCCGGCTATAAAAGACCCTGATATAAGGGACCCGGATATAAAATACCTTAACTTAAGGAAACGGATAAAAGAGACATTTTTCTTTGGTTTCAAATTAGAGCTTGTATTACTTTACAGTATAATCCACATGTGAGAACCCCGAATAAAGTTTAAGATACTTCCCCGGTGTAATGATACTCTTATATCTAGGTTACGCTTTCTCTCTCTCTCTCTCTCTCTCTCTCTCTCTCTCTATATATATATATATATATATATATATATATATATATATATATATATATATATATATCTTTATTTCTCTCTCTTTTCTTCACTTCTTTCATGTTTTCTTTCTCGTCTTTCTCTCCATAGTACAACTATGCATATCAAAAATACTTTGTCTCGCTCGCTCACACACACACTCTCTCTACTCCCTCTCTCTCTCTCTATCTCTCTCTGAGTAGTGGTCACTCCGTAGTAACAAGTGAAAACTGATATTTAATTTTAAAATATCTTCACTACTACCCCTCGACCAAGATCAAAGTTCAAAAGTGTAGTATCTGTTCCGGCAGATACTGCACTTAAGATAATTTGTACCAGTCAATGGAGGGGAAACCCTCTATACTGGGACAATTATTATTTTTGGTAACCAGAGTGACCCCTTTTAGGGGAGCTGGTTTTTACCTCACATTAAAAACGGCCTTGTGCCTAATTTGCTCAGTGGGGGAGCAAATAAATACACACTTCACTACTACCCCTCTTTCTCCCTCTCTCTCTCTCTCTCTCTCTCTCTCTCTTTCGTTACGTTATATCCGCTTTTTTGCATAATAACGATAGACACATAATAGTTTGTTCCTTTCCTTTCTGCTCTCCCCCTCTCTCTTTTCTCTCTCTCTCTCTCTCTCTCTCTCTCTTTCATTGCGTTCTTCACGCTTATTCCTCTTCTTCTTCTTCCTAGAACTGATAATAACCCAGACTGTGACCAGGAAATACAACTTAAACACGGTATAGTCTTCAAAGACATATTGAAAAAGGAACAAGATACAGAGAGAAATGATGGTATAAGCTAGGTTTACTTGCCAGTGCGATATCAGTAGAGTTCCATATTCCTTAGGGTACTTGACCCTCGTCAAGTAATTGTATTTGGAAAGGTTTATGAATGGGCAGGTAACGGCCCCATAAGAGTAACGATGTACATATCAAAGTTTTTTAAATTCTCTCTTTCTCCCCCTCCCCCTTCTCTCTCTTTATCCTTTTTCTCTCCCCTCTCTCTTTCTTTGTCTGTCCCTTCATCCTCTTCCTCTTCTCTCTCCCACCCCCTCTCTCTCTCCTCTTCATCCTATTTCCCTCTTCCTCCCCCTTCTCTCTCTTTATCCTTTTCTCTGAAGGGAGAGATAAAGACCTCTGTCTATCTATCTATCTATCTATCTATCTATCTATCTCTTTCGTCGCGTGTTACCCGCCTTTTGTATTGTCTTCGTCGGCATAGTAACGATATATACATAACAGTTCCTTTCTTTCTCTCTCAACTTCTCCCCCGTTCCCCTCCTCTTTCTCTCTCTCTCTCTCTATCTATCTCTCTCTCTTTCTCTCTCTCTTCCGAGTCACTTTCTTCCCTCTTTATCATCTCCTTGATAACAATATAGACATCAAGGTTCCTTGGCGTTTTTGGCCAAGGATAATTATATTTTAAAAATAATATATATGCCGCTCCCCATTTAGGGGGTACCAAATTGGTCAAAGGGAAAATTATTCCCAACTCGCATTTAGGTAAAAATGCACTTTTGTATAAATAATTGAATTTATTCAAGAAAAGTATCGCTAACTAAAACAAATAAAAACATACATATATATATATATATATATATATATATATATATATATATATATATATATATGTATATATATATATATATATATATATATATATATATATATGAGCAAACAGTTAATAAAATATGTTAAAAAACACTTTGAAATGAGTTAAAAACATATTTAATCTGAAAAGGAAACACTAGATAAATGGATAGTCCTTAATCCGCGGAGTTTCGAAGAAATACTCTCCTTCTCATCAGAGGGTAGGAATTAGCAAAATGCGGGATCGGATTTTGCATGCAGAAAAATTTGATGAAACAACAAGTAAGTCAAAGATCTTACTTGAAAACAAAATAAGTTAAGCAGAGGGAATATGGTAAAGAAAAAGGTGATTACACACGAATGGATAGTCTGGTGGAAGATAAAAAATCCAGTGACGGTAAAATTCAAATGTAAAACTTCAAGAAAGTTAAAAGAATTTCCATTTGTACAAGTAAAATCCAAGGAAATCCCGTAATTGGAAGAAGATGGTCCATAATAATCCAAAGGCAGAAATATATATATATATATATATATATATATATAGGATATATAGGATCAAAGTGTAGTATCTGTTCTGATATTACAGTTCGCCTTTTCTGACCTCGATCAGTCGAGGAGAAATCCTTCTAAATTGAAGCATTTTTTTGTTCCTTTCCAGAGTGCCTCATTTTGGGGAGTTGGATTTTCCCAACATTAAAGACTGACCTTGTGTCTAACTCTGCCTTCGTGGGAAGACAAGTAAATAGGAACAATATACGCATCAACTTAGTTGCATTTATTCTCTCCGCCCCTTTCTCTCTCCTCCTCCCTCAACTTCCTAGTATCAATTCAAAGTAAGAAAATTGAACATTTCTCACTTAATCTTAGCTTTCAAACTCTTCTAATTTTTTTTTTTTACTTTGTTTTCCCTACATTTTTTAAATGTCTTCTGCTCCTACTGCCCCTCTCTTCCCTCGGTTTTCTCTAACTATTGACCAAAATAGGAGGAAAGTGTAGTATCTGCACTTCACCTTTTCTGACTTCGATCGGTAGAGGAGAAATCTTTCTAGATTGAGGGAATTTTTATTTTTCTTCCTATCCAGAGTGCCCCTTTTGAGGAGCTGGATTTTCCCCACATTAAAAACTGGCCTTGTGTCTAACTCTGCCCTCGTGCGGCGGCAAGTAAATAGGAATATAAACATCTAATTTGTTCTTTCCTTTCTTTTTCCACATCCTCCTCTTGTTACATGATAAGGGCTGTCCCCTTTTCATGTAAGTAAAAAAAAGAGGGAATTAGTTAAATGTAAATATGAAATAGGATAGTCAAGGATTCGAACTTGCGAAGCTAGATTTGGAATTGAGAATTCCAATCATAAGTTAAAATAAATACAGAATGTTATTGAAAATAAGGAATGTGGAATCGCCATTGTTTAGCTCACACAAAATAGTTAGATATCTGTTTATTGAAAAAGGAATGTAATGATGAATTTTGTTACTGTTATAGAAATGAAAATGAAAATAAGGAATTTAAAAACGGACAATGGAAAATGTTATTTGTAACGTGGGTTACGAAAATTACTTTAGAGGGTCGGCTTTGTAAGAAACATGTGAATAACAATGCATGCTTAAACACGGAGGCATGTCATGTCATGTGTCTGAGAGGCACGTTGGTCATGCAGTGACGTCATGAGTTATGAAGTTAGATGGGTCAGAATCAGAATCAGTCAGTTAGGAGAAGCGAGAGAGTCAGATCAGAGAAGCAGAGGAGATCAGACCGATGCTCCGTTAGAGTCAAGGCACCATCTGGAAGCGAGAGGGTTTAGAGATAACCATGTAACAACTTTGAATCCCTGAAATACAAAATCATGTCCGACCGGTCGAAGAAGAAATAAACGTATCATCATGTGGTTTTGTATCTGCGTCTTCGTGTTGTTATTCAACAGAAAACGTATTGTCCATTTAAGTTATAAGAACTTTGTGAAAATCATTATCACTAAAACAAAAGTTAAAGTGAAATTGTATTAATATGAACTTTGTGTTTATAAAAATGTATAACTGTCAACGTACATGTCAAACGCATTATCTCTCTATCTATCAAGATATTCAAAAATCTCCTCTCATTGAATTACAGGTTTGGCTCTCCTGTAGTAGTATGTACCTGTCTGTCTCGTTATGTATAAGAACTGTCTCTCTCTCTCTCTCTCTCTCTCTCTCTCTTTATATGCATCCTATCTCTCATATATACAGAACTGCCTCTCTCTTTATATATACCTATCTATATATCTCGTTATATATACCCTGTTTATGTCTCCAATATGCTATCTCCACAAACATGAACATCCTAAAACAATATGAACACTCACAATGAATATATATAATATCTAGCATCTTACAACATGATTACACACATAAACGCACTAAGACTCAGACTAATACGAACAGTGAACACCAAAGAATAACACATACGTCATCTTAATACAAATCATTATATAACACTCTTTCATTTAATCTACATTCTTATCCTATCTCTCTCTCTCTCTCTCTCTGTCGTTTTTCTCACTCTCTTTCTCACATACACACGCACTTTCGCTCTCTCTCTCTCTCTCTCTCTCTCTCTCTCTCTCTCTCTCTCTCTCTCTCTCTGGTCCTGGATATGACCTTAAACTATATCCCGTGGTGAGGCCCCAGCTTGCGGGCTTTGGGGAGTGTGGAGCCACCCTTTCCCAGGTCCACTCGAACCCAGAGTGGTAGTACCTGTTGGGGTTCAAACTATGGGTTAAATAGAAAGCGACTTGAAAACAACAACTATATTCTATTAAAAATACTTTCTTCGAAATCTTTGGATTCGGCATTAAATAACCTGAAAGGGTTGATATGCCGTAAAACAAAAACAATCAATCAATTCTCTCTCTCTCTCTCTCTCTCTCTCTCTCTCTCTCTCTTTCACAATATAGACATCAACTTAGTTACTTTAATACTCTCCGCTCATTTTCTCTCTCTACCTCTCTCAATTTCCTAGTATTATTTAAAATTAGGATTATCTGTAATTTCAAAATATTTTCACTTTCTTGTCCCCCCTCTCTCTCTCGATCTCTCTCTCTTCTGTTCTCTCTGTCTTTCTCTCTCTATTTCTTTCGCCTTTCTTATTCATTCTTTCTCCATTTCTTTAATGTATTTTCTTTTCCTCCCACCACTTTCTTTGATCGATGCATACAAACATAACATTAACTTATTTCTTTTCGTTCTCTTTCCATCTTTCCCTCTTCTTTATTCTAGCTTTTCCTCCCCCTTTTTTGTCTCCTTTATTCTACCTTCTTACCCCTTCTCTCTTTGTCTCCTAAATTCTACCGTCTTCCTTTTTCTCTCTCTCTTTCTCTCCTAAATTCTACCGTCTCCTTTCTCCCTCCCTCTCTCTTTCTCTCTCTCTTTCGCTCTTTAATTCTACCTTTTTACTCCCCCCTCTCTCTCCTAAATTCTACCGTCTTCCTTTCTCTCTCTCTCTCTCTTCCTCTCCTTAATTCTACCTCATTACTCCCTCTCTCTTTTTCTGTCGACAGTCTCCATATTCCAGTAATAATTTTAAAATGAAATTCACTTAATTTTCAAAATATTTTAACTTCCTCGTCTCTCTCTCTCTCTCTTACACACACACACACACACACACACACACACACACACACACACACACTTGTTCTGCTCCCTTCTCTCTTTAACTTTTTCAGGTTCATTCTTTACTCTCTCTACAATTCCATTACACTTTATTTCTCTTACTCTCTTTCTACCACCACCCTTTTCCTTATTCTCGTTTTCTTACTAATAAACATTAACATCAAAATAGTTCCTGAAATTAAAAAAATAAAATAAAATAAAAACACGCCACAACAAAAGCTTCATCGCCGTACGTCCAACACCGAATTCCAGGGAGACGTTGTTTCATGACTTTAAAATATTGAACACAAAAGGAAGAGTTGCTATTGTAAACAACTCTAGTTTGGAAACAAAATGATTTATATTGATGACATAACCGCGAGAAAGACAAAAAGCTTCGGGTCCTAATACTCCTCATCCCTCATTCCGTTTTGTTGCACGCCGCTCCTTGTTCGCCGAACGCTTCGTGTTAAAATTGAATGCAAAATTGATTTCGGATCGCCGGCCGCCATATTTTAGACGCTGATGGATGCCTCGGGGCGAGAAGGACGTATATTTTTCGCGTGCCCGGGTTAAACAACAATAAACATGTAATGAGACGATGCCGGCAGGGTCGACGGGTTGGCCAGCAATCCTCGCGATGAAGAGCCGCGATTTCATTACGATACTTCGAGAGATTGTGCAAAAATGGAAGATTTGACAAGCCGGGCGATGGGAGGGAAATGGAGGCAGAATTTACGAAACGAATAGACGATCCTTCATTTTCAGGGGTCAAGCCCACAGAAGGAAGGAAACGAGCACACCGAATCTTGAGCACAAAAGGAGGTTGGAATTTCTATTATAATAATAATAATAATAATAATAATAATAATAATAATAATAATAATAATAAGAAGAAGAAGAAGAAGAAGAAGAAGAAGAAGAAGAAGGAGAAGAAGAAGAAGAAGAAGAAGAAGAAGACGAAGAAGAAGAAGAAGAAGAAGAAGAAGAAGAAGAAAAAGAATTAGAGAAATTGGAATCAATGGAATGACTGGAAAAATACAACGAACAACAATAATGAAAACGGCTGAAATATTAATAAAAACCCTTGAATGTGGAAACTAGCACACAGGAGCAACAAGCGCGGCCCAGACAAACTTCTGCCAACGCAAAACATGAAACACTACATGGAACCAAGAACACTGAAACCGCATATCTATAAGTTTCTAACCTCACCCCTATCCTCCTGCCCCCCCCAAAGTAAGACCAAATAACCAAGCAGTAAAGGAGACAGGAAAAACCGAGAAACTGGCCAGGCCTCCGCCGGATAAGTGCAAAGAGAACTAGGACCTTGGGGAGACCTATTGCCAGTCAAATTCCAGTGAAGACCAATTGCCGCTGCCAACGAGAAATCAATGAGAAGCGGCTGTTGCGGTAATGCAAATTTATTTGCAAATGTTTTCGGATAAGGTGGAGAGTACTAGAAACCTGGGGAGATTTTTTTTCACTCAGCTTCCAGGGGACACCGCAGACTGTTTTCAAGGAGAGATCTTTGATAACCTGTGTGAAAGCTCATTGTGAGCCAATAATAATAATACCGAAAACAGAGTAAAAAGATATTGGAATCAAGGAGATGGCTAAGACGACACAGCGGATAATCATAATGGAAAAGGCTGAAATATTAAGGAAAACCTTTGAAAGCTACAAACGATGACCTGCCGTATACAAATCGCAAAAAAGTGAAACAAAAAATAAAAGATAGAGGAACACTGCATGAAACCAAGAAAACTGAAACTATATAAGCGTAAATCAATTCCCTTCCTCAACAACAACAACAAAAAATTATAGTGCTATCATCAATTAGCATCACAGCAAATAGTCGAAAGAGGCCAATCAGAAGATAGAGGAGAGAAAGCAGTAACCAGATTCTACTGGATGAGTGCAAGAGAGCTGCGACCTTAAAGAGGCTTGTTGTCACACAGATTCGCGTGATGAGCAATGGTCATTGCCAGCGAGAAGTCAATGACGAACGGTTGTTGCGATGATGCGATTTCATTTGTAAATGTTTTCGAAAGAGGTGGACAGTACTAGCATTATAGGGAGACTTGTTGTCACCTACATTCCAGGAAACATCACCGGTTGCTGTGAGTAAGCAATCTTTGATGATAATCTGTGTAAGAACTCCTAGTGAGTACAAATAATAAAAATACTGCTAAATTGTAGATTTTGCTCTCTCATCAGTGTGAAGATTAAAGAGAGAGAAAACGAAACATATGCGTGAAGCTTGCCAGATAATTGCAATGAATATGAAACCTGGCGAACATAATATAATACTAATAATTGCAGGAGGACAAGGAGCAGTTCCAAAGAACGTTGAAAAAAAAGATTAAGAGAAATCGGAATCAAAGGGAAAACTTTAAACTAAGCAACAAACTCTAATGCTGAAAATAGCTGAAATCTTAAGGAATGCCATCGAATACACAATAAAGAAACAAAAAGTTGGAATCGTTAAAAAATACTTTCTTATTTCTGTGCGCAAATGCCTACTTGGCACTATCCTCGGATGTCTAAATTATCTCTGCACAGGGGTTTGCAAGGGCAGCCTGGCATGAGGATATTTTTTACTAGAAGTAAACCCTGACTAAATATTTAAAGTCACAGAGTATCTGCCGCCCAAATAACATCTACTCAATATGGCTAACACACACTTGCTTTGATAAGGACTAGTACACCTCCAATTGATGTTACCTCACATAACAGCAAGGAGCTGGATACTCCACCAGACTAAATAAATTCTCGTCCTGGAATCCAGTAAGACAAATAGATAACAAGAAAGGTATATTGTCAACTTCTTTAAAGATGTATAGGGGAAATGTAATAGAATAATCCAATATCTATGCATCCCATATAGAGTTGACCCCTAGGAATGAACCCCTTGATTTGTGAGAACTTCGACTGAAGTAGAATAAAACAACGTAAGAGTTATACCAGAGAAAAAAAAGGGATGGGGGTAAAAAAAAAACCATCCCCAAACTATAGATTTAGAAGAAGAAATACGAAGGAGATAACCAGCCAGGAGCATTAACCCTGGACGAGCTGAACAAGTTTTCCTCGAAGGAGGAAGTTTCATGGGAATATCAAGTACACAAGCGGTCCCCAGTCGCATGTATCAGAGGAGATGACAACGTCAAATTTTTGCAGGTCTTGTAGGGAGGTGTCGATATCCTACAGCGCAAACATTGCTTAACTTTGGTGGCTTGAACAGAACCAGCGTGTCAACGTGATAATGCCAGAGCACCGTAAAGAATACCAATAACTTCAGTAGCACTAGGAACAGTAACGAAAAATCTAGAAACACGAAATAGGAAACAAATCCTATTCTAAGATAATGCAGACCACTGTATAGACCAAAATAGACGAATCTTAAGAAAAATGGTCGAGTGTGAAAAGCAACCAACGTAATCAGCACGCGCTTACCAATCAGAGGCCACATGGAATAGAAAGTAGTTTTTTTATTAGAAAAAAAAAAACATCAAATCAACAAAGAGAACGGAATAAATCCTATAAACTGATGACCCCCAACAAAAAAATAACATACACACGCCCACACGTGAAGTGCAAGCAACCTCGGCTCGGATCACATAAAATAGCAATGAAAGATCACAGAGGATTGAATGACTGAGGAAGAAGAGAACCAACCAGACTTCCACCGAAACTACAAAAGACGATAAAAGTCGCGAAAAATTACTTATTCTACCTCCTCACAAAGTTCAAAAAATATAGAAATGCGTATACAAATGCCGAGTCAGGTGCGAAGAAAAAGACTATTAAAAGAGCATATGCACATACGGGTGTTCATGTTTAGTACGTTTGAGAGAACGTTCGAGAGCCCGTTCAAAATGAGGTGTGTGTGTGTGTGTGAGAGAGAGAGACAGAGACAGAGAGAGAGAGAGAGAGAGAGAGAGAGAGAGAGAAGTTAAACGAAAGGATCACAATCACGGTTTATTCGAGAAATTATTGGAAAAAAAATGCCATTGTTACAAAAAAAAAGTCGAGTTATTACCTGTTTTATGTTTCTTCCGGCAGAGACTGCATACAACGTGTTTGGAGTACAGGTTACAGAAAGAACTATGAAGGCGAGTACCATTTAGAGATTCACTAATTTTTAAGTCCTATTCATTCCAACAATTCAAATTCCTCTGAGGTGTAAAGGACTAAGGTGAATTAGGGACCAGGCGTGTATCGACATTTAAAGTAGGGAGTTGAGCAGCGAGATGACTGTTTATTTTACACTTTAAAAGTACGCATTATATATTAGTACAATCAAAGAAGCATTAAACAGAGCGGAAATTCTCCACCTTACAGCTACAAAACTTCTGTAGGAACAACAGTGTGGAATTAGGCAAGCTCGTTCTACTGTAGATAATATGATGTAGATATGGGTGTATCTCAGAGGTCGAGGCTTGGACCTTTATCATTCCTGATATTCATAAATAACCTCCCTGATAAAATTGTCTCTGAGATGGGTATATTTGCTGACGACACCAAGCTCTATACAAGGGGAAAACAAATGAACACATATCCAAGGCAATAACGGAAACTATAGAGGAAAATTTCCAGTCTGTAATGGAATGGGGACAAAAATAGATGGTAATATTCAATGGTGTCAAGACTAAGTTTCTTTCCTTTAATAATTACAAGAAACCTTCTCAGCCACTAATAGCTGTGGGTAATGATACATTACCTGAAAATACTTCGTTCAAACTCATCGGCTTAACGTTCACAGGGAACACGAATTGGAACAGATACACCGAGAGCAATGTCGTAGCTGCTGCGAGGAAGATAGGCTCTCTCTACCATGCTAGAAACCTACTCACGCCTGAGAGTATCCTGTACCTCTATAAGGCTACCATTCGCCCATGTATGGAGTATTGTTGTCACATTTGGGTTGGTGCATCTGCTATTAGTCTCTCACTCTTAGACAGGATTTGCCAACATAATAAGTCCCGTACCGTCAGCTAGTCTTCAACCTCTGCCCCATCGACGAAATGTACCTCTCTTTGTCTGTTTTACAAGTATTTTAATGGAAGGTGCTCCGACGAACTATATAACCCGTCGTGCTCCTATTTTGGAGGGTGGTACGCCAGTATATGAGCGCGTTTTAGGCCTTTCCGATCACAGATTACCCGTGTAAAGTTATTCTGGTTACCTAAAACAACTTTCAAAACACAGCAGTTTGGCCTGATCATCTACACGAGGGCAGAGTTTGATAAGAGTTTCTGATTATTCTGTCAATAAGAAAAGTCCGCAAATCCAGGGAGTCCGCAAATCCACACGACACGTTGTGATTGTCTTTTTTCTATCCGCGGGCCACAGTCCTCTCCCGGCGTCGATGTAGGCACTCCTCTTCTGATAGATGGCTTTTGGAAAATAACTCAATATTGACTGCCCGATCCGGTAGCAACGTTAACGACTTCGCAGAAATAATAAATAAAATCTCCAGTTATTGGTTTTCTTTTTTCATAAAAAAATTATATTAACATAAATATACACCTACAAAGTTCTAATATGATACCACTGTACAAAGATAAATGTAAAGTCAGTCGAAATTAAATCACTTCAGAGTCGCATCATCTGTGACCGATAGCGCTTAGTACTAATATAATACCACTGTACAAAGACAACCGTATAGGCAGTTGAAATTAAATCACGTCAGAGTCCACAGCTCAACACGTGTCGCATCATCTGCGACCGACAGAAACAGTTATCCATAATTCCGGATTCAATTTTCATACATCGTAAATCTCGATAAGTGGGAAGATGACACCATAGGTGGCTGGGTCACAACTACAAGCCCCTGTACTCCTTCGACAGAAAAAAAAAACCCGAAAAATCTGACAAGCAACAAAAGCACACCCCTTCACAGATGCCAGAAAACCTTCTACTCTAATAGTTTCTTCCTTAGGACTGCTAAACTGTGGAATTCCTTTCCGGGTTTCCGATTCCATGACTGTACTCACATGCAAAATTCAAGTGTAATGCAAACATTTGCTGCTCAACTCCCTATATGGTATCCCTGTAAATTATGTCTCACATTGTAGCCCTCTACATCAAAGTTTCAGTTGAAAATGCAATTTAAAAAACAACAACCGTTTTTATATTTATACTAGCGGTGGGGGGGTACCCGGCGTTGCCCGGGTGTTTGTAGGTGTGTGTGTTTTTAGGTAAATGAAAAGAAAAATCGTTGGCCGGGTACCCCGGGTGTTTGTTTAAATTAAAAAAAAAAAAAACGAAGCCTTGACGCGCAGTTGGAAAATAATAAAGTGTGAAAAAAAAAGTGCGACGTTTAACGGCAGGTGCCCGTTTTTGACGAGTTAATGACGTCAACTTTGAGTGCGAGACAATGTTTTATTAGCATTTATTTGCTTTCCCACCAAAGCAAAATGTGACACAAGGTCGTTTTTATGTGGGGTCAAACCAGCTCCCCGAAAAAAAAGCAAAAGGGGCACTCTGGTTGGGCCCAAAAATAGTAATTGTCTCAGTATGGAGGGTTTCCCCTCCATTGATTGGGACAAATTACCTTAAGTGCAGCATCTGCAGAACAAATGCTACACTTTGATCCCGACCCGCGCGAGTCTGTTCGCTTCTTTTTTTTTTATATGAAAAAAGCTTAATGCATATGCGGCGATAGAAAATTGTTGAATATTTATCTTTTCAAAGTCGGGCAAATTAAATAGTCAGGCGACTCCGGTTGTTAACTCGTAGATATTACCATTTAGGCACGATATAAAAAGTTAAGAAGTTGTGTGGCGACCGATCGGTTCTCAGAAAAAAAAGCCTTTCTTGGACATACACGAAAACGCACACACACACACACAAGCATTTTCGCTTTTATATTTATAGATGAGGGGTTAGCGTTCAGATTGGAGATTTTATGTTTATTTTTGTGAGGCTGCGTATATAGATAACAAACATGATGTATATTCTTAAAACGTTATTAAATTATTAACAAGATTTTGTTATACGGAAAAGTAACGTTTTTAATCTCTTATTTATAACGGATGAAGAGAAAAACGACGAATGAAGAAAGACCGGAAGTGAAGAAATGAGGAAAAAGAATAAGATAGGCAAAGAAGATAGGAAAAGATTAAAAAAGAAGATAAGAAAATGTGATGTAGAAGAAGATAGAAGAAGACGATAACGAAGAGGATAAAAAATGATAAAGAATAAGAAAAGAGACAAAACCAATAGAAAAATAGAAAAAGAGAAAGAAAAAGCAGAAAATAGAAAAAGAAGAAGAAAAAAAAAAGAAGAAAACCGAAAAAGAAAAATCGGGAAAAGAAGACGAAAACAGAAAAAAAATAAGAAAACGAAAAGAAAAAAGAAAATAGAAAAAGGAGGATAAAAAATAGAAAAAAAGAAGAAAATAGAAAAATAAGAACAACAGGTTAAAAAAAGAAGACGAAAACAGAAAGAGAAGAATAAGAAAATAGAAAATAAAGAAGAAAATATACAAAGAAAAATTAGGGAAAACAGAAGAAGAAAAAGATGAGGAGAAGAAAATGGGAAAAAGAAGAAAGAGGAAACGACAATAGGGAAGAAGAAAAAAAGAAAGCGGAGTAGAATAAAGAAAACAAAATAATTCGACTAATAATAATAATAATAATAATAATAATAATAATAATAATAATAATAATAAAGGAAGAACAAGAATAAAAAATTAGTGGAGATAAAAAAGATTAGTTTTACATGAAAAAAAAGTTGTAATGATTTGCAATCGTTTTACAGTTAAATTCTTTATAATTTTTTAGCAGATTGCACCAGCATCTTTTTTTTTATCAAACGCTAAGGCATTTTTTAATGGGGCAATTAATTAAACCGAAGAATAGCATTTAATTAACTTAAAGATTTTAGATCTTAAAAAGTAAATCAAATATCTCCCCCCCCCTCAAAAAAAAATTCTTCTGCCTTCTTTTTTGAAATCCGTCTTCGATGGCTTTTAACTGTCTCAGATCCGCAAGAAAGATTAGCGCGCTTTTTCTAAGAAAAAGGAACCCGTAAAAAAAATAAATAAATATGAAAAACTAAAAAGATAAAGGAAATAAAAGTTTCTAAAAATATTCAAATAAAATTAGGAAATTATTGGGGAGATAATTTGATTTTTTTTGTTTGTTAATTATTGAGACGATTTTTAACAGTTCGGTAGGCATTTATAACACAAATGCGAAATGGATAAAGGCCTTGTGATTGTAGGTCAATATTTGATATCAGACAAGATAATTAATACCAAAATAAATCAGCAAAATCGATTAGTACATATATATATATATATATATATATATATATATATATATATATATATATATATATGTTGTTGTTTCTCACTTACCTGCAACTAATAACCTCCATAACACTGGACTTTTTCTTTATATACGGTTAGTTGTTATTTTTTTCGTCTTAATGTTGAACTCTGAATGAACTGTTCACATGAACTGTTTTCCATATTTATATTCTTATGTATTTTCAGTTTGTGACTAAAACTAAAAAAAAAAAAGTTTGTGACTAAAACTAAAAAAAACTTTAGTTTCAAACTATGCAGTAACCAGCAAATGCATAGACATGCTAATATTTTTGCTAACATTTTTTTTGCTAACAGTTTTTCCTCTGATAAGAAGATTTAGCCTTCTTTGAAACTCCGTGGATTAAGGATTACTATAGCACCTCAGCGTTGGAGTATTCTGCCGAATAATAAAAACTATTTGTAAATTTCTACCTTACAGCTTTTTCTTATTTTCTTACTATTATATATATATATATATATATATATATATATATATAGAGAGAGAGAGAGAGAGAGAGAGAGAGAGACAGACAGACAGACAGACAGACAGACAGATAGAGAAAGTTACTCACTTAAAAGTGGTCCATACAATGTAGTAGAGAGGAAGAACATTTATTGTTTAAATTACCTGTAGCGTTAATATTTGGATTCATTTGACTACGGTTCTCATCTTGAGTGTGATTTTCACACCGTTCTGATCGATGTAACCTCCGACCTTCTTCAGGTATCTTGTCGACCTCGGGAATGTTTCTGTCAAACTCGAGAATGTTTCTGTCGAACTCGGGAATTTGGACGGAATTTCAAGCGGAACCCTTTCTTTATTTCACGGGGGTAGATTGCTCTTGTTCCGTCAGCCATGACTAGGTAGAGATCCTAAGTAATTCTCAATTGTATTTTTCGGTCGCCCACACTGAGGACCCGTGGTTAGAGTACTTGGAAAAATCAATTGTAAAAAGTAATATTCTAGTGAAGGTTGAAGGTTCAATCTTCAGTGTGGCCGACTGAAATATACAATTGCGAATTACTTAGAACCTCTATCCAGTCATGGCTGACGGAACAAGAACACGTTACCCCTGTGAAGTAAATAAAGGGTTCCGTTCGAAATTCCGTCCAAATTTCCGAGTTCGACAGAAACATTCACGAGTTTGACAAGACACACCTGAAAAAAAATCTGAGGTTACATAGACCGAAACGTTGTGAAAATCTCACTCAGGATGAGAACAGTAGTCCGAAGAACCTAAATAATATGATTAACTAATTCTCATCGCAAAAATTCAAAAACGTCACCTGCAGCATTGTTAAAATTACCTGTAGTGTTATAAAAGATGCTGGAAGTGTTTCCTGTTGACATCTATGCATTTCTGGGCACGTTTAACAACGTTTACAGATACTATCTGTAGATCTTCTCTGGTGGTTCTCCTGATAGCGTTGGTAAATTTCTCCTCTAGTTGGTTTAGATTGCTAGGATTATTTGCATAAACTTTTTGTTGTAAAGTCCCCCAAAGAAAAAGTCACATAATGACAAGTCCGGGGACCGTGGTGGCCATAACTCTTTGCTTATTGTTCCCTCTTACGTTAACATGTCATGAACTTGTGTCAGTGATCTGTGAGATGCGTGACATGTAGCGTCGTCTTGTTGAAAAACATAATTGCATTTTGTCTTGTGGTGTCAGTTGGTCATTAAGAGAACGATTAGGGAGATCGGTCTACTTTTAAGTGGGCTACCCTGTATATATAATCATTCTTTTATATTTACAGACAGTAGTGCTCCATGCTTATGCAATCATTATTGCATGGTGACAGTAACCATCGGATGGGAGACTCGAACCCAGCCACGAAGCCCCATTTTGACTCCATTTGCTATTGAGAAATAGGCTAAAGAATGTCGGCAAAAATAGAATTTAATAGAATATGATATATATTAATTCATCAAATTCAGACAAGGAAATAGTATTAGTGAAGGATACCTCATCAATGGATGTTTAAATATATGCCCTTTGCTACAAAAAATAAACATTAAAAAGATGTTTCAATGGTAAATTCAAAATTATATAACACTGACAGTTCAGCCTGACTTTGCTTGAGCCCTATATAATGTTGATAACTTTATGTGCATATATATATATATATATATATATATATATATATATATATATATGTTATTTGTTTTTGTTTTTGCGATACGTCTTGAATGAATGAATGAATGAATTCAATTATTTACGAAAGTGCATTTTTATCTATATGCGAGTTGTAAATAATTTTTCCTTAAACCAATTTGATACGCTCACATTGGGAGCGGTATATATATTATTTTTAAAATATAATTATCCACTGACACGTGTTTCGTCATCTACAACTCATCAGAGTGGTTGAATATAGCAAGATTCGAAATATATATATATATATATATATATATATATATATATATATATATATATATATATATATATATACAGTGATGATCATATTTATTGGCACGGTAAAATAAAAGTTAAATTTTGTCTAATAAATTCTAAAAAAGGGATTAAATTAAAGAAAATAACAAAGTATATTATGTATTTTTAACTGGCCTTTCCGATGCAGCAATCGGATTTTAGAAAAAAATAAATAACAAAGAAACAACAAACATAATTGCAAAAAACCCTTGTTCAAAATTATTGGCACGGCTTTGTTTTTCTTTTAGTATCAGTATAATATCAATCAATTTCCGGTTTACGTGCTTTCTGAACTTTTTTATAGCCATATTATGCTTGTTTAACGCTAATTCAGTGAATAATTTTTTTCAGATAATTTTTAGATAGCGATTTATTTAAACTATTATAAGTGACTAAATTATAATTTTCAATCGCCATGGTTAAAACTAAGGAACACAGCGAAGACGTCAGGAAGCTTGTTGTAGCATGCCATACCAATGGGGAGGGCTATGATAAGATTTCAAAGAAGCTAAACCTTTCCAAATCCACTGTTAGAGCCATAATAAACAAGTTCAAATCGCAAGGCCACGTTATGAGTTTAGAGGGTAGAGGGAGAAAAAGGATTCTTTCCCCAAGAGATGAACGGAAAATTGTTCGACAAGTAAAACAAAACCCAAGGATCTCTGTTGGGGAGATTGTTGATGAACAAAGCACCTCTGGAGTGAATGTATCTCGACATACAGTTGGTAGAGTTTTGAAGAGAGCTGGTTTAAAAGCATGTCGTCCGAGAAAGACTCCCTTATTGAAGCCTATGCACCTGAAAGCAAGGCTAGCCTTTGCAAAACGTCATATTGATAAAGATGTTGCATTCTGGAAACGTGTTCTATGGACTGACGAAACGAAAATAGAGTTATTTGGCCATAATAAAGTGTCTTATATTTACAGAAAATCTGGCGAAGCTTTCCTGCCTAAGAACACCATACCCACAGTGAAGCACGGTGGAGGCAGTTTGATGTTTTGGGGATCCTTTGCTGCCTCTGGACCAGGGCGACTTGTTAAGGTCACAGGTAGCATAAAAAAGGAAGATTATGTTAAAATATTGGATGAAAACCTGAAAGACTATGCTAAAGAGCTCTCACTTGGTCGTCGTTGGTGGTTCATGCAAGATAATGACCCAAAGCATTCGGCTAAACTGACTAAGAAATGGCTTGAGGACAATCATATAAATGTTTTGGAGTGGCCATCACAAAGCCCAGACCTTAATCCAATTGAAAATTTATGGAGAACATTAAAATTGAGGGTAATGCAAAGGAAGCCTAAGAATCTTATTCAATTGGAGGATTATTGTCAGGAAGAATGGGCTAAAATTACTACTGAAGAGTGCAACAACTTGGTTGTAAACTATGAAAAGCGACTGAGGAAGGTAATCAAGGCCAAAGGCTATACAATTGATTATTAAATAAATCGTGCCAATAATTTTGAACAAGGGTTTTTTGCAATTATGTTTGTTGTTCCTTTGTTATTTATTTTTTCTAAAATCCGATTGCTGCATCGGAAAGGCCAGTTAAAAATACATAATATACTTTGTTATTTTCTTTAATTTAATCCCTTTTTTTAGAATTTATTAGACAAAATTTAACTTTTATTTTACCGTGCCAATAAATATGATCACCACTGTATATATATATATATATATATATATATATATATATATATATATATATATATATATATACATATATATACATATATATATATATATATATATATATATATATATATATATAAGAACAAATAGTTAATAAAACATGTTAAAATACACTTCGAAAGAGAGTTAAACATATTTAATTTGAAAAGAAAAAACTAAATAGTGGATAGTCCTTAATCCGCGAAGTTTCGAAGAAATACTTTCCTTCTCATCAGAGGGTAGGAATTAGCAAAATTCGGGATCAGATTTTGCATACAAAAGTATTTGATGAAACTGCAAGTAAGTCTAAGATCTTACTTGATAACAAAAAGTGAAGCATAGGAAATATGGTGAAGAAAAAGTGATTTCACGTGAATGGATAGTCTGGTGAAAGTTAAAGTTTCCAATGACGGTAAAATCCAAAAATGAAAATCCAAGAAAATTAGTTAAATTTCCATTCGCACAAGCAAAGTCCAAGGAAATCGCGTAATTGGAAGATGGTCCAAAATAATTCAAAGGGCCAAAATTTGACTCATCTCTAGGTAACGTAAGTCTAAAATTTCAAGTGTTTAGACCCAAAATTAGCGGTGGATTTTGGTAGAGTTTTCAAAGGTCAAATGATTGAACTTCGACCCCTTGACAGCCAAATTACTGACCAAAAATCGATTAGAAAGATTTTCCCATATCTCAATACCCCTTATGTCAAATCTCGAGTCTGCAGATCGAGTTTGCAGTGTTATTTAATGGGAAAATGTTCACACACAGACACACACACAGATAATTTCACTTTTGTAGATATATAGAAGATTAAAATTGTATGAGAAAACATTTAAGCAAAAAAAAGAAGAAAAACATTTTCAACAACAATTAGACAATCGATCGATTCTTAAAGCAAAAAAAAATATATAAAAATTCAAGTGTTATTAAAAGATTAAATTAAAAGAACTTCGTTATTTTTAGTATTATATAAAAAGAATTTTGTCTGTGAGTGGGGGGGGGGGTGTTTGTGTGCGATTTCATTCCCTATGGACTCGAAAATGTTTGGGCCGATTTTTATGAAATTATGGGCCTGGCAGTGTTCTTAGATAGGGTATGTGTCGGAGTGTCTTCCAGAAGTATCGATGATTGAAAATCCAAAAAATCCGATGAAAATAGCAAAGGGCGATTTTGACGAAACATACAGATCAATATCACAAGAGCCTTTGAGACATTTCTTTACCGCACAAGCCGAAAGGCAGGTTCTTTTATATCCTAAGGGCGCATTTAAATAAATATTTATGCTTAAAGCAAAATTTACTTTTTTCATTCTAAACTTCAATTCGGGCTATTGTCACCGTACAAACAGTAAGGCCAGACATATCAAATAAACAGCATGTCCTTTGGTATCATATAAGCAATAATTTCATAAAATCAACAGTAGGTTTCGTACATTGCAATGTAGATTATAATGTATTGTAGACTAAGTCATTGCTGGGAGGCATGTGAAGATTACTCTGAGCACACTACGATGAGTCTCTAACTATAGCAGGCAATCAATTGATTTGATTAAAAAATTGTCGATGTCACTGATTTCGAATACAATAAAAATATATTATAGACTAGCGGGGTTACCCGGCCTTGCCCAGGTATAGTGAGGTGTATGTGGGCGGTGTACTAGATGAAATAACCCTGTTTTAATGGTAAAGCATTTTTTTTTAAATCGGAAAACAAAAAAAAAATAATAATAAAAACAGCGAACCTGGTGGAAAATAAAGAATAAACGAACAACAAAAAATGGCATAAATAAATAATGTTTAAATGTTAAAACTTTAAAAATCGAAAAAAAAAATGTCCCATATGACGGTGCGAACGTGAAACCTTTAGACTTTAGTCACTAATGACCACTACTTTACGGTCGCGTGAGGGAAGTAACGTCCTTTTTTCCTCTATTTAAACCAATTCTAGAAAGAACGTTTTTGCGCATGCGTGTTTGGTTAAATTGTCATAAACGAACGATTTTTTGCTACCCTAGCTCATCGCGAACGTCATTTTCTATAGGAAATAATTGACAGTTTTTCTAATTTTCACATATTATTCGCCTTTTCAGACTATACCGGTTTCAACCCGGTCCAATGCCACTGAGAAAAGTTATAGCGAGACATACATATAAAATTTCTCAAATGCACTTGCGATGTAAGGTTGTATAAAGTGTTAACTTTTGTCAAAATCGGACTTCTTTCTTTTATCAGATTCGTCCGAGTATTAATTTTCGATACTTATCGGATGCATTACGATATAACACCAACGTATGAGCACTCACAGACACATCAAGTACCTTCCTGACAAATTTCATTAAAAGAAAAACTGGCCCAGTCGTTTCCGAGTCCATAGGGAACTCTCTTTTTCTCTGACAGACATCCAAACATATACAAAGTTACTTTTATATAATAGATATATAGATAGAGAGATAGATAGATAAATGAGAGAGAGAGGGGGGGAGAGAGAAAGAGAGAAAGGCCGGGTGACCCCGCTAGTCTATAATATAACTCACACCTGTCTGTTTAAAGGGGAAGATGACTTTCGAAAATATCGACGAAAAAATCGACTCCCTCCCGGTAGAAAAATGCCAAGTTGAGGGCGAAGGAATTAATGGTTTAAGCGAATTTTCCTATATATGTCGTCCGGAAGTTCGAGCTTCAAAATGACCGCGTGAAAATTTGTCGCCTCTGTAGAAAGTTTTAGGCAGACATGATGATTGCAACGTCTTGTCAGACGAGTGCCACTCCCTCAGACATTTAAAATCCATGAGCCCAAATACCTGAGAGAGTATCTATACAAAGATGATGTTACAGAGTCTTAGCTTTGTACGACAGCTAAGTCTCTCTCTCGGTTCAAAATGTTGCTTCTCCTAGAAAGGTTGCCTTCACCCCAATACACATATACGCACACACAAATATACACGGTGCTAGTTGGCCGTTGACCCAGAAAAAGAGTTCATTCGCCCTTTGGAAGGTCTTGTTTTTAATCCTTCAGGGAGACTAGCCGCCCTCCTCACCAAACGAGTCTGGTGGGGGAACCAGTTTAGTCGCCGGTGACCCGACCATGAGGCAGGTAGTACTGGGTTACATGGTACCAGTAGCATATGACATGACCTGACATACAAACATACAAACATACATACATTTAAACAGACAGGTGAAATTTATATTATAGATGATAAAAGGTGTGATGGGTGGGGAGCAATGAAGGAGAGAAAGATAGAAAGAAATAAAGGGGAATAGAGAAAGAAAAATTGCCCAGAGAAAAATGGCCAGTTATATCCAAACATAGAGGTAAGAATTGACTAAATAAATCTATGGACCCTGATATAGAGAATACAGGAAGTATGAGGAAGGGGAGCAATATATATAGAGTAAATATAATAAAGAGAGGGGAAGGGGAAAGTCGGAGAAGGAGCAAAACGCTTTTTTTTCTCTTAAAGTGGGAAAATTGGGATTAAGATAATAACGCGGTATAATCCAGGACAATAGTAGAGATGCGGACGTTTTTTTTTTTCTTCATCATCTTGTACGAGAAGTGCTGAGTGGTTTTCAAACGAGCGTTGGGTGGCTCTAAGTGGAGGGCGAAACGGTTCTTGGGTTTTCGAGTATCTTTATTAATTAGTTCCACTGCTTTCATACGGAACCAATTATGACCACTTTACAGAAGCTGCTCCAACCTGAAGATGACATCTTTTATTCGACTATCATTTTCCTGGTTCCTCTGTTGTTTTTATCATTATTATTATTATTATTATTATTATTATTATTATTATTATTATTATTATCATTATCATTATTATTATTATTATTATTATTATTATTATTATTTTATGTTTTCATTTTTCTTTTTAAGATGTTATTTGCATTTTTTGTTTCATTAAAAAACACTTTAGTTCTAACAGATAACCTGGTTTCGTTCGAGGATTTTTTTCCTCTTCTTTTCCTCCTCGTTCTTCTTCTACTTCATCTTCTTCATTTCTTTCCTCATTTCTTCATCATCCTTCTTCTATAACTTCTTAGTGCAACTTCTTGCTGCTCATCTCTTCATCAAATTCCTTTGTTTCATAAAAAAACAACCTTGGTTTCAATACATAACCTGGTTGCATTCATTCATTCTTCTTTTCTTACTTTATCTCTTCATCTTTTCTTCGTCTTTTTTTCTTCTTCTTCTTTTTTTCTTTTCTTCTTCTTCCTCTTCTTCCTCTTCTTCTTCTTTTTTTTCTTTTCTTCTTCTTCTTTTTCTTCTTCTTCTTTACGACTATTATCTATCTCCTCGTTTCCTAGTTTATATGTTTTTCTTTTTATCCACATCTCTTCCTCTTCTTCTGCTTTTCCCTCACCTTCTTCTTATTATTATTCTTCTTCTTATTATTATTATTATTACTATTATTATTGTTATTATTATTATTATTATTAATATTTTTATTATTGTTGTTATTATTATTATTTATTAATATTATTATTATTGTTATTATTATTATTGTTGTTACTGTATTAATATTATTATTATTGATGTTATTATTATTTATATTATTATTACTGTTATTATTATTGTTGTTGTTATTATTATTATTATTAATATTATTATTATTGTTATTATTATTGTTATTATTATTTTTTATTAATATTATTATTGTTATTATTATTGCTGTTATTATTATTAATATATTATCATTGATGCTATTATTATTAATATATTATCATTGATGTTATTATTATTTATATTATTATTATCATTATTATTATTATTATTATTATTGTTATTATTATTAATATTATCATTATTATTGTTATTATTATTATTGTTATTATTATTATTAATATTATTATTATCATTATTAATATTATTATTATTGTTATTATTATTATTATTATTATTATTATTATTATTATTGTCCTTGTTGTGATTTTCATCCTCCTTCTTTTCCTTCTTCCTCTTCTTCATGTCTATTATCTCGCTTTGTGGTACAACTCCTATCTCCTCCTTTCCTAATTTATATGTTTTTTTTCTTTTTAACCACTTCTCTTTCTCTATTCTTCTTCTTCTTCTTCTTCTTCTTTTCCTTCTTCGTTGTCTTCTTTTTCCCTTTCCTCTTTTTCTGGTTTCTCCTTTTCTTCTTCTTCATGACTATTATCTAGCTTATTGGTACAACTCTTATCTCCTTGTTTCCTAGTTTATATGTTTTTTTTATCCATTTCTCTTTTTCTTCTTCTTTATTTTCGTCTTCTTCTTCTTCTTCTTCTTATTATTATTATTATTATTATTATTATTATCCTTCTTCTTTTCTTCTTCTTTTCCTCCTTTTCCTTTTTTTCTTCTTTTTCTTCTTCTTCATCTTTTCCCGTTTTTATTCTTTTTCTTTTTCTTCTTTTTCTTCTTATTTTGCTGCTGCAAACTTACTCTTTCTTCCTTCGCTTCATTATTTATCCTTTTTTTAGTCTTACTCAGTTTTTTAAACTTCATATTACTCTGTTTATATATATATATATATATATATATATATATATATATATATATATATATATATATATATACAAATCGTTCCAAATAAAGAGTAAACCACTTGTTGTAAAAAGATAACAAAAAAACGATAGATGATTATTAAAAAGACAGGAGATGCATAATAGCTTTAATCTTAAAGCTTATAATTAGGAGAAAAACAGTCAGTAGAAAGAGATTTCCACAAGCCTTAGGAAAAAGTTCTTGGGGGAAAAAAAACTACTAGAATAGAATTCTGTATTACAATTAGGTATCAAAATATTGAATTGATGAAGACCACTAAATCAACGAGTCAAACGAGTTGAAACAAAAGAAGCAGCGACTATTCTCTGCTTCTTTTGTTTCAGCTCTTTTGACTCGTTGGTTTAGTGGTCTTCATCAATTCGATGAGACAAATCTGAAGAACTCATACCATAATGATAAAATAAAAATCAGGAATATACAGGGTGGTCGCTAGAAAAGCAGGAAATTTGTCAAACAACGATTTATTTTTACAAAGAATAATTTTTACAAAGTTTTTCAAAGACAAATGTCATATTATACTCATAGATACTCAAAATGTCGTCCGTGCACATCACTGCAGCGTCAAACAACGATTTATTTTTACAAAGAATAATTTTTACAAAGTTTTTCAAAGACAAATGTCATATTATACTCATAGATACTCAAAATGTCGTCCGTGCACATCACTGCAGCGTCAAACAACGATTTATTTTTACAAAGAATAATTTTTACAAAGTTTTTCAAAGACAAATGTCATATTATACTCATAGATACTCAAAATGTCGTCCGTGCACATCACTGCAGCGTCAAACAACGATTTATTTTTACAAAGAATAATTTTTACAAAGTTTTTCAAAGACAAATGTCATATTATACTCATAGATACTCAAAATGTCGTCCGTGCACATCACTGCAGCGTCAAACAACGATTTATTTTTACAAAGAATAATTTTTACAAAGTTTTTCAAAGACAAATGTCATATTATACTCATAGATACTCAAAATGTCGTCCGTGCACATCACTGCAGCGTCAAACAACGATTTATTTTTACAAAGAATAATTTTTACAAAGTTTTTCAAAGACAAATGTCATATTATACTCATAGATACTCAAAATGTCGTCCGTGCACATCACTGCAGCGTCAAACAACGATTTATTTTTACAAAGAATAATTTTTACAAAGTTTTTCAAAGACAAATGTCATATTATACTCATAGATACTCAAAATGTCGTCCGTGCACATCACTGCAGCGTCAAACAACGATTTATTTTTACAAAGAATAATTTTTACAAAGTTTTTCAAAGACAAATGTCATATTATACTCATAGATACTCAAAATGTCGTCCGTGCAATTCACTGCAGCGTCAAACAACGATTTATTTTTACAACACTCACACGACACCAATCAAAAAATAGCAATTACGAATTTTATTCATAATCCAAGCTGACCTTCACATTTCCAACTTTTCTAGCGACCACCCTATAGTATTTATAGGGAAAATTGAGATTAGCAACATCAAGACTGGGAGAAAAGGGTTGCAGTTAAGAAGAAATGTGGGCGCTGTTTTACAATTTGTCATTGTGCAGAGGGCGACAACTCTCGTTTACTAAGAGATACGTTTATTTTTTCACCTCATAATTTAGGGCACTTGATGCGACGATATTTTTCATTTAAATCAAAGCATTAGTAAGCAGCTGCGACGACTTTTTTTAAATGTAACAAAGTTGATTAACATTAATAAAAAAAAATGTAGTTTTTACGCAACTATTAAGAAAATCGTTTCTGTTCATCATTTTTACACGTGTAATCCATAATTTATGACGTACAATACACGTAAATCATAATTTACGACGCTAAAACCAACGATATTTTCATTAGATGAAAACATTTAAGAAGCTGCGGCATTTTTTTTTAATTAAAATGTAAATGTTATGGTAAGGTTTTTAAGAAATTAGTCTTTAACTTTAAAAAATACAAAAGAATGAAACTCTTTAATAAAACAAGGATGAAACTTTTAAAGCTGCGGCGACTTTTGTTTTACTGTAGCATAGCTTATAATTGTAATAACACGAACATCTAGTTTTTAACATTACAAAAAATGAAAATGTGACGATAGTTGTAGAGGGACTGCGATTTATTGTTTATGTTAAAAGCTAGATGCTGGCGTAGGTGTGTCAGAAATTTCGTGAAAAATAGTGAATAATTCCACCCCGTCTTTCCAAGCTTATAACTCCTCGAAAAATGTAATTCAAGTCCTAATTTTGTTTTCAATTAAAGGAGCAAGGACCAAGGACCAAGGTTTCATTAAAACAAAAAACAACAAAAAAAAACAACGTGTTTTCTTTTTAAAGGTTTTAAACTTCGGACTTTACAGGTAAATTTCTAAAAAACACTACTTTTTTTGTTTTAAATTTGAATATATTACTTATTGACCTTTTCTCTTCAATTTTTGATATATAACACTTTGGTGAGTAAATTAATTATTTACTTTTTAACAGACATTTCAAAATGGGAGGCGTGAATTATTCGACCCCCTGTCTTTCCAAGCTTATAACTACTCGAAAAATGTAATTCAAGCCCTAATTCTTTTCCAATTAAAGGAGCAAAGACCAAGGTTTCATTAAAAAAAACAAAAGAAAAAACAAACAACGCGGTTTAAAAAAGGTTTTAAACTTCGAACTTTACAGATAAATTTCTAAAAAAACACTTCTTGTTTTTGTTTTAAATTTGAATATATTATTTATTGACCTTTTCTCTTCAATTTGTGATATATAAAACTTTGGTGAGTAAATTAATTATTTACTTTTTAATAGACACTTGAAAATTGGGGGGGGGGGCGTGAATTTAAAGAAAAACGTTTGTCTAAAATATTATATTCAGTTTATCGGAAAGACCATAAAATTTCACATTGGCCCTGAAAATATCGTAGAATCAATAGAAAAATTTTGATAGATTTTTAAAGTTTAAAAATTGAAAAGTATTGAGTTCGTAAAATTCATTACTGTTTTTTAAAAAATGAAAAAAATATTTCTATTACTTTTAAAACAACTTTAATAGTTTATTTTGGAAGTATAATCCATAAAGAAAATAAACATCCCACTTTTAAAAGAGAAATTACGAGTTTTTTTAATATTTTATTCGCAGTTTCGTGTTAAGGGTGTCAAAAATTCCTACAAAAATTCTGACACACCTAATGCTGGCGTTATTAATAATAAAAAAAGCCGCAGCGTTTTTCATATTTTTAATCCTTGTTTTGTTAAAAAGTTTTGGTTAAAAGATTATAATTTCCTGTCGTCATATTTAATCTCATAGTAAGTAGTAAAAAATGTTAAAAAAAAAAAAATCTTACCGCAGCTTCTTTTTTAAATGTTTTCATTTAATGAAAATATCATTGGTTTTAGCGTTGAAAAATATAATATGAAAACAAAAACGATTCTCTTAATAGTCGCGTAAAGACTTACATTTTGTAATATTAATGTTATCAATTTTGTTATGTTTAAAAAAAAAAATTCGTCGCAGCTTTTTTTTATGTATTAATAAAAATTGATTAATAAAAAAATATATCGTTCCATCGAGCGTCCTATATTATGAGATGAAAAGAGGACGAATCTCATAGTAAATGAGAGTTGTCTCCCTTTGCACAATGACAAATTGTAAAACAGCGCAGAGGGGGGTCAATCAATTTACAGAGACGTTTCTGCATCTTATTAGAAAGCGTTAAGTAGGATATACATTCGTTATATCTTCACATATTTCTTCTTCTAGTCCCACCATTATATTTCCATTTTTTTTGTTACTTCTGTCTTTTATTTCCTTTTTATTAGTTTTGTATTTTCCACACACACACACACACACACACACACACACACACACACACACACACACATATATATATATATATATATATATATATATATATACTGTTATATTCCCGTTTTATATTGCAAAAATAATAGATATTTTAAATATATATACACACACGTAAATTTTCCAATCTCCAGTTAATGAAAAAAAAAACACATTAAGAAATTTATGTGCATGTGCGGAGTTTGAACCTGTAGACCACATCATGCAAAAAAAAGAAAAAAAAAAAGAACGCTATCAATTTACATACAGTAGAATTTTCACGGCCCGTTGTTCTATCATTTTTGCTAAACGACGACATGGAAAAATGGCTTTACCGACGATAGATGAATTAAAATAACAGTTTAGACTATCGACAATCGATAATAATTATCGACAAAACTTAACTAAGATCATTCTGAGATTTATACACTAAAGTTCTGTGAATGTTTAAAGAAAATCTGCCCAGCCGTTTCGGAATCTATATGGGACGAACTCACACACTACAACAAAATTTACATTTATATAATCGTAGAGATTATATTAAAAATATTATTTCCATGGGTTTACAATCAAAATAAAAACATAAAAACTTAAAACAAATTAAAAATACAATGTAATCCTTATTTACATGACGCAAGATCAACATCTAAACAAACTTAACAATCATTTCCAATTAACTTTTAAGAATCTCTTTCCTATCGACGAAATATCGCCTTTTCTACAAGTACTTTAATGGTGAATGCTCTGACGAACTACAAGCACTTGTATCCCCTCGACATAATTACCCCCGACAAACCTGACAAGCAGCTAAATCCTACCCCTACACAGTAGAGATCCCTAGATGTAAGAAAGCCTTCTACTCCAACAGTTTTCCCCCCTCAAACTGCTAGACTGTGGAACTCCCTTCCGGAATTCTGCTTTCCCAAGTGTACTGACATGCAGAAGTTCAATTGTAATGTGAACAGACATCTTGCTATTCATCTCCCTTCATAATATTCCTTTCAACTTATGTTCCCGATAGTAGCCCTTTACTTCCAAGTGGTACTGTGCCTTTTTGGGGGTGAAAATTGAATAATAATAATAATAATAATAATAATAATAATAATAATAATAATAAAAGATTGAATGAAGATTTGTGTTACATTCTTTTTTTTATTATTACAAATTAAAATTGTCAAACTTAAAAAACATAACTTTCAGTATGTCTACATTGTACTAGGTCGATGAAATATACTTGGTTACCGGAGATCGTGGCTTGATAAACGAACTATACCTGGCGCGGCAGAAATATCTCCCACGCGATCATCCTAGTTGCGCTCGTGCAGTTTCAGAGCAATCATTAATTTGTATGTACAAAACTGCATATCAGTGTGTAGAATTCTGCTGACTATTCGATCAGACAATCCCAACGCAAAACCGAGCTGAAGTTGTAGTAGATCGAGCAATAGAAGGTCTTGCAGATCGAATACTATCTTGGCGTTCGAGTGTTTCGAGGCCGTTCAGGTGGCTTTCTCTTAAATACCGAATCTGTAGTTTGAGATTTGCGAGCCATAGCTGTATTGATTTTCAATCTGAAACAGCATCATGTCGTCCTAACTTGTAATGAAGTCGGAAAGCTCTATGTATTGCGGTTACAGATTCACCATTCTTCAAAAACAGTCTTACAATAAAAGCAGGATGTGCACCAGTCCTAACCATATTGCTTGATGAGTTTATTAGCAACAGGTAGTTGAATGTTTAAAATATAGGAAGTATTTCTGCCGCACCCTATATATATATATATATATACATATATATATATATATATATATATATATATATATATATATAATTATTTTTAATACCTACAGACATTAGTGTTCCATCTTTTCGAGAATCATCAGTGCAAGAAGATACGATTACAGCCGGCTGGGGGATTCGAACCCGGTCAGGGAGCCATTTTTTATTCTATTAACAAAAAACAAACTACACAGCCAACGTTAAACCCTAGAAATGTAGTTGAAATTTCATTTATATAAATGTCTAGACTGCTCGAGTGACCTTATGATTATAATATTATGATCTACGCATGCGAGCGTAATTGACCGACTTTAATTTCAACTTAGAGTATTCAATAATAAGAAACAAGTCCTTTAAGAGGTTTAAATAATTATTACTATAATTATTTTTAATACCTACAGACATTCGTGTTTCATCCTCTTGGAAATAATCAGTTCAGGGAGTTACGCTTACAGCCGGTCGGTATACACACACACACACACACACACACACACACACACACACACACATATATATATATATATATATATATATATATATATATATATAGTAAGTTATAAAATATATGTGGAATGAAGCTACACAGAATATTCCGCGTTTCAGCCACGCTAGGGTTCATCAGGCTTATGCATAAGCCCGATGAATCCTAGCGTGGATTAAATGCGGAATATTCTGTTTAGCTTAATCGCCATATATATTTTATAACTTACTACCTAGTTCTACCTACATATTAAGCACTGTTGAAGTCAATACTTAAAGTTTACGCATAAATGTATATTTCGTATATTAATTTATGTGATTAAATTAAGTAATCATTTATATTTATATATATATATACATACACACACACGCATACATATATATACATATATATATATATATATATATATATATATATATATGTGTGTGTGTGTGTGTGTGTGTGTGTGTGTGTGTGTGTGAGTGTGTGTGTGTGTGTATGATGGGGTGAATATATTATTTCTCGCATGCCCCCAAAGAATTTTAAAGTCATCAAAAGCAGTGGAGGTAGAACTTATTTTTATATTGGATTTTTGAATGTTTCCATACACTTTTCATACACTTTTTGTATAATTTAATAGAATTTTTTTAATCTCTGGTCTTATAATTTTGATCATGTGCAAAAAGTGTAATTTAATAAAAATGTAAATTTTAAAAATAAATCTTTGGAATGTAGCTTTTTGTTTCTATAACCTTTTAGATTGTAGTATTGGTAACCTTAAGATAAGTAACAGATTAGAATCAAGTGAATTTTCCTCTCAGATATTACATTGAGGTAAAACTTCTAGGACAATCCTAGCCAAAAAGGTAAAGCTCAATATTTAAAAATAGAGCAATATATAAGTTTTATGATTGAAGTTAAATTCTGTAGATTAAAATATATACAAATATTTAGTTGAGAATTTATTGTTTGAAACAAGGAATATATACAGAAAAATTATATTTATTTTCTTAATCCATGGATTTTCAATAATGGCTCAAATCATCAGAGGAAATGAAATGCAATTAGCAAAATGTTCAGCGATGAATAAACAAATATTTTGCTTTTCAGCACATATATTGAAAATGTTATTTAAAAGTTATTTAAATGGTGCTTAAAAGTCATAAAAAACGGTATCATACAACCTGGGCAGTTCATTGCCAGAATGAGTTCAATAGTTTCCCGGATATTACTGCCAGGTCGGACGAGTAGTGATACAAGCGGAAAATCAGAGATGATAAAGTAATTCGATATATCCAGAAAATTCCGTTGTCCCATACCGTGATTTCGAAGGGCATATGAGATGGTCCTCCTTTTCGACGATATAAACATTTTCAATATATGTGCCGAAAAAGATGAAACACTAGTCTCTGTAGGTATTTAATAATTATTATGGTAAATAATTTTATACATATATATATATATATATATATATATATATATATATATATATATACCTTATTAATATTTTGTAACAAAGAATTTTAATATATTAAAATTATATATAGATATATATAAAATATATATATAATGAATATAATATATATATATGATATATATATAATATATATATAATATATATTATATATATAAGATAATATATAATGTATATATATGTATATATAATATATATATGTGTATATATAATATACATACATATATATATATGTATGCATGCCCGTGATTGAATGAGGATCGATACCATATATTTATTGTCATCGAAATCGGTAAAATTACCCGTTTTTTTTAATCAAATCAATCGCTTGCTCTGGTTAGGAACACACTGCGTTGCACCGGGAGACAATATACATACCTTCTAGCAGTGATTTCGTCCACAATATAGTGTAGTCCACATTGCACTGTCGAGGCATGACTTTTTATTTAATAAAAGAATATTTTAATATAATGACTTGAATCGAGTATGCACTAAACGGAAACATTCATTTCGAACGCGCCTCTGTCATATCAAAGAAATTAGTTTTGATTTAATCAAAAATATTCTCATGTAGTGCCTTGAATTAAAGTTTAAAATACCAACGTCAAGTATCATGGTTCAGTGGTATTCTAAACAGTAGCATTCACTTCTAACTTGCCCCTGTCTTGTCCAGAAAACTACTGTTGATTTCATACGAGGAAACATTTTGCTTGTGCGGTGATAAAAATTCTCAAATGCACTTGTGATGTTAAGCTATAAAAGCGTGCAGACTTTAGTCACAATTGAACTATTTTTTAATGAGATTTTTTGATTATCGATTTTTAATATTTATCGGAATTATTTGAATACAAAACATATCTAAGAATACT
>NC_136521.1:41109894-41139894 GCF_053919585.1 Euprymna scolopes
GAGCTAACAACATGACCAATGGATAGAATTCAATCCAGAATAAAATGACATGTTTCCCTCTTTGTCAGAAATATCGCTCATAGACGAATATATATACACGGCACAATCATATATATATATATATATATATATATATATATATATATATATATACATACATAATTATATTTAAAAAAAAAACAATAGGTAGATAGATAGATAAATAGATATCGATATGATAATGTGTTGATACCTATGAAAAAAAAAAAAAGAAAGAAAAAGTCCAATGTGAACAAGTTCTAATTGAATCGTCCCCCTAAGTAATCCAAGTTACAAAATTCCCACTGTTTACTATGCTTAAATCACAATGACTAATGTATACCTATTAACCCTTATCCTCGAGTGGCCTCTGGGCCTTGATAAGTGGTGACACCCATGCAAAAAAAAGATAGGTATAGATAGATATAGACAGATGGTGTCCCAATAAGATGTATACACTTTTTAAATGACAATAAAACCAACATCTATAATATAAATCTCACCTGTTTGTTTAAATGTATGTATGTATGTATGTATGATTGTTAGTCTAAAAGTTTTGACAGAGGCAACGGATTTTCACGAGACTGGTATCATTTTGAAGCCCGATCCGTCGGACGACAAATACCAAAAAATTGACTAAAAACATTACTTCCTTCGCCCTTAACTTGGCACTTATCTACAGGGAGGGCTCGTTTTTTCGCCGATATTTTCGAAAATCATTCCCCTTTTTTCGATTGTCTAGCCTTAATTTAAACCTACGTCACTTCCGTGTTCGCATTGGGTACAATAGCCAAGACGTCACGTTTTCTTTTCTTCACGTTATTTTTCTTCTTCGCGGTACGCGTTCGAGTCTGCCTGCCTACTACTTTTTTTTTTTTTTTTTTGCTGAACACACACCTCCAAACACCCGGGAAACGCCGGGAACCCAGGCTGGTTTATTATAAGAAAGAAAAGTTTCATACATCAAAATACTGAGAGCAAATATAGAAGCTAATTATAGAAAGTGTTCAAATTATTTGTCATTGTGGTCTATGAATAGCTGACAACGCTTATTGTTTGAATCGAAAACGTTCCTAATCAGTTCAATTGGTATGTTGGTCCATCTTCTTTCAATGGTTGCTTTCAACTCATTCATTGTAGCTTGTTTTGTGGTGGGAATCTTGTGTTTAGCAATCCCCCCGCATCTGCCCCCCCCCAAAGAGAAAAATTCAGGAGAGGTCAAATCCGGTGAACGTGGACAGTACTCGATACTTCCCCTTCATCCTACCCATCTGTTTCGCAAGTGACTATCAAGATATGCTCTTACGTCATGATGATAGTGGGGAAGTGTTCCATCCTGATGGAAGTGCCAGTCTTTATTCCTAAACATTTCTTGGGGACGTGGCATAGCGTATTCATGTAGCAAGTTGAGATAATTTAAAGAGGGTATATATTTTATTGGGACACCCTATATATATATATATATATATATATATATATATATATATATATATATATATATATATATATTGAGAGAGAGGGGGAGGGAGTGAGAGAGACGGTTCTCATTTACTTGAAACGTACTAAAAACAATACAAATTGAATAAAAATTAAGTTTCGTATCTTAGACAAATCACTAACTAAAGACTTTCTAACTGGAACATAAATTACAAGTAATATAATTAATATAACTTAAAAATATGACTCGAAGAATGATAAAATAAATTAAAAAAGAAACGGATAAAAAAACTTTCAATAAAATTTAAACAAATGCATGGAACAAATACATAGAAGACATTGCAAAGGCTGCTGCAAAGAAGGTGGGTTCCCTCTATCGAGCTAGAAGATTACTCACACCTGAGAGTATCCTGTACCTTTACAAGGCCACCATTCGCCCATCCATGGAGTATTGTTGCCACATCTGGGCTGGTGCATCTACCACTAGTCTTTCCTTCTTAGATAGAGTCCAAAAAAGATTATTCAATCTAATCGGTCCCACTTTGTCAACTAAGCTCCAGCTCCTGTCTCATCGCCGCAATGTTGCATCACTGTGCCTGTTTTACAAATATTTTAATGGAATGTGTTCTGATGAACTTGTTTCACTTGTACCCCCTCGACATATATAGCCCCGACAAACCTTCTTAGCAATAAGATCTCACCCCTTCACTATTGATGTCCCTAAATGCCAGAAAGCTTTCTATTCTAATAGTTCCTTCCTTCGAAGAGCCAGACTTTGGAATTCCCTTCCGGCTGCCTACTTCCCTGGCTGTACCGATATGCAGAAGTTTGAATGTAACATAAACAAATATCTTGGTAATCCTTCCTAGGCATGGCCCCAATTAGTAGCCCCTTTGTAAGCGGTGTACATGAGTAAAAAAAAAAAATGAAAATATAACAATGATACAAAAATACGAAACTAATTAAGTTAATATAAATTCAGCATTGCCACAATCGTCGTAATTGAGAAAGAACAGCAGAGTATGTCGATTATATGAACCATGTGAGTTATCCCAAATATTTTATAACTTTTTCAAGCTCAACATCTGATGAGTATGTGACGAAATATGCTTTAATATTCTTGCTTGGGAACGAACTAAAATATAAGGAGCTATATGTCGCTAGTGCTTCCACCCTTAGCCACTCCTCCGAGGATATGAAGATCCCCTCTCAATCAATCTGACCTGCTGCACACTCCTTTGCATGAGAACGGAAATGATATTGCTATGATAAACGAAAGGTAAGCAGCTGTTGGGATAACGGGTAGTCATGTATTATGGTGATCATGAAAGGTGAAAAGCACTAGAAATCTAGGGAGACTTGTTGTCATTCAGACTCCAGGGAACATCGCAGGTTATTGCCAAAAAGCGATTGCTGGTTATGCCCTGCGTGACAACTTCTTCGGAGTGAATAATAATAATAATAATAATAATAAGAAGAAGAAGAAGAAGAAGAAGAAGAAGAAGAAGAAGAAGGAGGAGGAGGAGGAGCGCGGGCCAGACAAACTACTGCAGAGTCAAAACATGAAGCGCTACATGAAACCAAGAACATTGAAGCCGCATATCTATAAGTTCTCTAGCCCAACCCAACCTCCATCCTCCCATGGCCATATCAGTGCCCCCCCAAAAAAAAGAGTAAGACCAAATAACCAAGTAGAGTCAAAAAGGAGGAAAGTCCGAGGAACTGACCAGGCCTCCGCCAGATAAGTACAAAGAGAACTGAGACCATGGGCAGGCTTATTGCTACTCAAATTCCAGTGAAGACCAATAGCCGCTGCCAACGAGAAATCAATAGCAAGTAGTTGTTGCGATAATGCAAGTTTATTTGCAAATACGATCAAAAGAGGTGGAGAGTACTGGAAATCTGGAGAGACTTGTTGCCACTCAGCTTCCAGGGAACACCACAGGCTGTTTTTAAGGAGAGATCTTTGATGACCTGTGTGAAAGCTCCTTGTGAGCCAATAAAATATAATAATAATAATAATAATAATAATAATAATAATAATAATAATAATAATAATAATGTTGTCGTGTGAAAATGGTAATAAAATAATGCTGGTTGCTTGAGGGGCATATAGAGTGCGATAATATGCGATTGGATATTTAGTGTGATTTGAAATTTAAAAATAGAATAACGTCAATTGAATCCACCGTGTTTTCGTGGATCTAGTAATAATGGCGTATGGGCAGTCACGCGTGAAATAAGAAGTGTTATTTATAAGAAATCGCGGAAAGAAATTGAATTTGATAGATGGATGGATAAACGGGGAGATAGATAGATAGATAGATAGATAGATAGAGAGATAGAGAGATAGAGAGATACAGAAAGAGAGTGAGAAAGAGAGAAAGGTAGATAGATTGAAAAATAGACGTATTCATAGATAGATGCATTGATAAGTAGCTGTATAGATAGATAGATAGATAGATAGATAGATAGATAGATAGATAGATAGATAGATAGATAGATAGATAGATAAATAGATGGAGAGTAAGATGTGCATTTATACATAGATGTATAGATGCATGGATTTTTATATAGATAGATAGATAGATAGATAGATAGATAGATAGATAGATAAGTATATAGATAGATAGATAGATAAATAGATAGATAGATAAATGTATTTGTAGATAGACAGATAGATGGATGGATGAATTTATATATATATATATATATATATATATATATATATATATATATATATATATATATATATGTGAGCAAACAATTAATAAAATGTTAAAAAGCACTTTGAAATGAATTAAAAACATATTTAATCTGAAAAGGAAACACTAGATAAATGGATAGTCCTTATTCCGCGGAGTTTCGAATAAATACTTTCCTTCTTATCAGAGGTAGGAATTAGCAAAATGCGGGATTGGATTTTGCATGCAGAAGTATTTGATGAAACAACAAGTAAGTCAAAGATCTTACTTGAAAACAAAATAAATTAAGCAGAGGAAATATGGTAAAAAAAAAGGTGATTACACACGAATGGATAGTCTGGTGGAAGATAAAATAATCCAGTGACGGTAAAATCCAAATGTAAAACTTCAAGAAAGTTAAAAGAACTTCCATTTGTATAAGTAAATTCTAAGGAAATCCCGTAATTGGAAGAAGATGGTCCATAATAATCCAAAGGCAGAAATCCATGGAATAATTCACAAAAATTTGTGCAAGGAAAAAAAAAGATTCCAGTAATCATAATTTTATAAATATTAATTCTTTAATATTTATAATTTACTTTAATTTCACCATCTTGGATCATTTTGGTAAATTCAATTGTAATTTTCATTTTATATATATATATATATATATATATATATATATATATATATATATATATATATATATATAGATAGATAGATAGATAGATAGATAGATAAATCTATTTGTAGATAGATAGATAGATGGATGGATGAATTTATACATATATATATATATATATATAAATAGATAGATAGATAGATAGATAGATAAATGTATTTATAGATAGATCGATGGATGACTTTATATATAGATAGATAGATCCATAGATAGATAAATATATTTGTAGATAGATAGATAGATCGATAGATAGATAGATAGATAGATAGATAGATAGATAGATAGATAGATAGAGGAAGACGGGTGAGCAACATAGATAAATAGATGGATGTTGAAATGGAAAAATAGACATTGATGAACAATAGGAGATAGGGAAAGATAGAAATTAACAAACAAACAAACCGGGAAAGTTAGAGAGAGAGAGAGAGAGAGAGAGAGAGAGAGAGAGAGAGAGAGAGAGAGAGAGATAGAGAAATATTTCGAAAATGAGCAGAAAGAGATCAGTAGAGAAAGAAAGAGAGAGGGGGGAAATAGATGGACAAACGGACAAAGCGATAATGGACGAGGTGAAAGAGAAATCGACGAGGACGTAACCGAGAATAAATGAATAAACGTTTAAATAAATAGAATTTAGTTTCGTTGTTTATTTTTACGGCATATCAACCCCTTTTTTCAGGTGATTTAAGACCGAATCCAGTTATTTTTTTGTAAATATATTTATTATTTTGTTTGGTTTGGTTTGGGTTGGTTTGATTGTACTGTTTTACGACAACTCAACATCTTTCAGTCGTTTTGGTAGAATTTTAAATGGTTTAATTTTTTTTATATCTACAAATATATAATCATAGTGTTAGATTTAGATAGGTGTTTTTACGGCATATCAATTTTAGGGTTATTTTATAATGAACTCGTCATTTTGGGCAAGTTTTATTTCTACTGCTTGAAGTTCTGTATATTTTCAAATATGTATTCATAGTGTTTTTTTTTTTGCTTTTTGTTTGTTTTTGTTTGTTTGTTTTTGGTTTTTTTATTTTGCAGAACTAAATTGAGTTTTGCAAATTAAAAGGCAAAAATAACAGCAATATTTTGTGCATATTATTCAAGAAAACTAGCATATTCAACCTAATCTTGTAAACCATTACGTAAATAGATGTGTTGCCAGAGTATGGAATAAATAAAATCTTCTTGCTTTTTTTCTAGTTGGGTGTCACTACTTGTCAAGGCTCGAATGCCACTCGAGGATAAGGGTTAATGAATGTAAGGTGGTAATGCAGTAATCAGTAATGGTGTAAATTGGGTAGAATTTGATTATTTATAGGGACGGCTCAAGAAAAACTTGTTTACATTGGACTTGAATCCTACTAAGTTTAATCAACCAAAAGCAGGCCAGCGGAAGAGAGTTCCACAGGCGGGTAGTTCTGGGAAAGAAACTTTGTTCATGGAATCTGCATTTATGCACTGATAGAGAGTGGAGGAAATCAGGACACGCTCCTTTCTTCCTCTTCCTTTATCTTTCTCTCTCTCTCTCTCTCTCTCTCTCTCTCTCTCTCTCTCTATATATATATATATATATATATATATATATATATATATATATATATATATATATATATACTTTGGACCATCTTCCAATTACGCGATTCCCTTCGATTTTACTTGTGGACATGGAAATTTAACCAACTTTTTTGGATTCTGGATTTTTGGATTTTACCGTTATTGGATATTTTACTCTTCACCAGACTATCCATTCACATGAAATCACCTTTTTCTTCACTATATTCCCTCTGCTTCACTATTTGTTACCAAGTAAGATCTATGACTTTATTTTAGTTTCATTAAATACTTTTGCAAGCAAAATCCGATCCAGAATTTTGCTAAATCCTACCCTCTGATGAGAAGGAATGTAATTCTTCGAAACTCCGTGGATTAAGGACTATCCACTTATTTTGTTCTTTCTTTTTAAAATTAACTACGTTTTAATTATTTTTCAAAGTGTTTTTAACATATTTTATTAACTACTTGTTCTTATATATATATATATATATATATATATATATATATATATATATATATATATACTAGACTACCCGTGACCCGTTTGGTCAGTATTTAATATTAGCTATGGAATTCATGTATGAGCGTGACACGTGTGACGTAAAGAAAATAGTTTTTTTTGACATAACAGAAACATTTCTATGAAATTGTATTAAAATGAAAAAAGAATATGGATAGATTTCTTTGAGTCGGTCTGTTTATTATTATTGATTATTTTTGAAAAAAAAATTACAGTTACTGAATTATAAATGGTTGGGCATACTTATACGTAAATGTACAATGAACCGATACCATAATGCTTATTATAGTTACATTCAAATTTTGATATATCTGCTTTTCTTTACCTCGTTCATTTCTGTATTAAGTTTAAGTTATTTTAAACCCCATTCTTCTCATGTTAAATAATACATTCGAAATAATAACGTTAATATTTCAGTGTGCAGATCATGCGCGCATGCGCAACCGGATGTCGTAAACCGGAAAGTGGGTTACATACATCGTTACAAGGCCATTTAAGTTTTATAATTATATATATATTTATATATATGTCTGTGTGTGTATATATATATATATATATATATATATATATATATATATATTTATATATACGTATATATATGTGGGTTCATAATATATGTAGATATATGTACATATATATGTATTTATGTGTGTATATATATGTATATATGTATATATATGTACATATATATATATGTATATATGTATATATGTATATATATGTTTGCGTATATATATATATGTGTGTGTATATATATAGTGAGTGGGCGTGTGTGCGTAATATATTTTATAAGAAACAGTAACAATTATCTTTATAGCTACAGACACAAGCGTTTCACTTTTATGCAATCATCGGTGTAGGAAGTGATAATTATTTTTGCTTCCTGCGCTAGGGTATTTTACTCCCTGCCGCAGTCAATATATATACTAGAAGAAAATTAACTACTTAGTAATGCCATGTTGGTGGGCGTTCACAGTCAACAGTCTAGTGCAGTATTCACCGACACTGTGGCTAGATTTGACTGCTTTATTTCTTTAATTTCTTAAGAGGGATCAACTGAAATTTCTTAAAAAGGCTTCATAACTATAATATTAAAAAAAAGAAATATCAACAATTTTTATACCGAAAGTCACTATAAAAAATACTGCAAATATATATGCATTATATCACCTTATAATGGTATATGTTTATATATATATAATACATTAATGGCGGGTATATATATATATATATATATATATATATATATATATATATATATATATATTTAGTAAGTTATGATATATAGCTTAATTGCCATATATATTTTTATAACTCACTACCTAGTTCTACCTATGTATTGAGCACTCTTGAAATAAATACTGATAAATATACGCATAAAATTAAATCTTCGTATATTAATTTATGTGATTAAATGAAGTAATCATATATATATATATATATATATATATATATATATATATATATATATATATATATATATATATATATGTATATATATGTGTGTGTATATATATATGCAGTACAACAGTTCGTTCGTTTTAATGGGAACACTCCTGTTTTCGTAACTCTTAAACATTTGGGTTTTAAAAAATAAGAAAGTATTACTTTTCGAACTACCCTCAAATAAAAACAAATGTTAGTTTCAACAAAATTAAGTTCAAATGATTCGGATAGGAATATATTTCCAAATTTAAAACGGAAACTTCACATTAAAATTTTTAAATAAAGTCCCAAATATACTCTTACATCATTCTTATTGAATAATTTATATATATATACATATATATATATACATATACATATATATATATATATATATATATATATATATATATATATATATATATATATACTAGACTACCCGTGACCCGTTGGATCAGTATGTTATATTAGCTATGGAATTCGTGTATGAGCGTGACACTTGTGCCGTAAAGAAAATAGTTTGTTTATTTTTGGCATACCAGAAACATTTCTATGAAAGTATATTAAAATAAAAACTCACGAAAGGATCACTCAACCATGAAAAAAAGTCCTCGCTATTCGTGTAAAGTTAACTATTTTTCCGAATAATCGCTCAAAAATCGAAAATAAAACATGATTTTCCTACGAATCGAACGATGACGAAAGGCATTTAGCAGCAAAAACGCACATGAACCTACCGATGAGAAATATAAGAATGAAAAACCCATATTGGAATCCTTCAACCAAGTTATAGAAACTTAAAAATTAATAAAACCTGAAGCAAAAAAAGAAAACCTAAAAAAATAAAATAAAATAAAACTAATATTGAAACAGATTAGTAAATGGGTCAACAAATTCACCGTTCTCACACAAATATTTTGTATCTAGAAATGTAAACAAAAATAAAAAAGAAGGAAGGAAGGAAAAGGCACGGATAGAGAGTAGTAGTAGTAGTCTTGGCTTTACTACAATTGCTCTTATGCTTGTCAACGGGCTAAAGTTGTTTAGTTGTAAAAAAAATAGCGACAGTATAGTTGTAATAAAGAATAGTTGCAAAACACACCCACTCTTCCCATATTAAATAATAATTTTGAAATAATAACATTAATATTTCAGTGCGCAGGTCAAAATCTGCAAAAGAAGCGATTTGTGTTTATTTGGTTACGTTGTTATGGGTTAATGTTTATGCGCGCTTGCGCAACCGTATGTCGTAATCCATCAAGTGGGTTACATCACTCGTTACAAGGTCATTTGAGTTTTGTAATTATATAGATATATGTGTGTGTATAAATATATGTATAAATATATATGCATATATATCTATGTGTGTGTGTGTGGATGTGAGTGTGGATGCATGTGTGTGTCTGTAAATTTTATTGTCTATTGCATTTCAAGTGTATTTCAATTTTAACTTAAGATAGAGAATATATATTTGCTGGAGACCGACCTTCTGAACTGTTATGAACTTTATCGATCTATCAGTCTCCCTCTGATACACACACACACACACACACACACACACACACACACACACATATATATATATATATTTTATATATGTTTGTGTGTGTGTATATATATATATATATGAGGCAGTCTCTGTACGTATGTGTGTATATTTATGTAAAATGCGATATGCATGCTGTAATAAATCAAAATTAAAATTAACCTCATATATATACACATACACACACACACACACACACACATATATATATATATATATATATATATATATATACAATGCATAAAATTGTTGATGTATTGACAAAATGAATGCAACCATTTTTGTTGTGTGTTGGTAAGAATCTATTGATTAATTATTTATATATGTAGTCATATTCATATACACACACACACACGCATATATATATATATATATATATATATATATATATATATATATATATATATATATATATATATATATCTTCCAATTCTCGGCTTTTTAAATCATGTCCAAAAGCATTTATTTCCTTTTGGTTGATCGATCGTTGCACTTTCTTCTGGCAAAATAGATTAACTAATAATTGATATAATAATTAAATGAATGATTTTGTGCTACGAAACAGGTGCTGTCAATAATAATTAAAATAAAATAAATAAATAAATTTGGAATATAAACTCTTGTAATTTATTCATTATACACTCTGTTATTGCACTAAGGTCCTTAAATAATCGCGTTAACACATATGTATATACGGCATAATCGCGTTAACACATATGTATATACGGCATAATCGCGTTAACACATATGTATATACGGCATTATCGCGTTGACACGCTGGTTCTTTTCAGATCACCGAAGTTACGCAACGTTGAGCCTGGCTAGTACCAGATGGGTTACCATTGGGGAATTCTAGGCGCTGTATGTGCTTTGCACTTATCTCGAAATTGTTTCCAGCCGTTCTGAACCTCCACTTGCCACTGGTATTTTACAATGTCGACTCAGGAACGGTGTGGTTGGAGATTGTGCAACTCTTGCCACAAAAATTTCACGCACAAGCACCCTTACCGTGGGTATCCATAGACTGTCAAGACTGTAGGAGGCCTTTTTATATATATATATATATATATATATATATATATATATATATATATATATATATATATATATATATGAGTATTTTTAGGTTATCACAATGCAAAGAATGGAATGTGTTTGGTGTTGAGGAACGAAGACAAAATCAAGTGATATATTTTAATCTCTCTCTATATATAAAAATGTTTATACACACACACACACACACTGATATATATATATATATTTATTTATTTAATGAATTAAAAAAGATATATATATATATATGTAATGAATTAAAAAAAAAGATTTTGCTAATAATAAAACTTACTTGAAAAGTTAAGCTTTTACACAGTGATATATTTTGCGTTACAGTGTTCCATAATATATTTCGAGGAAATCCTCTTTCTCAAACAGCGGCTGTTTCAAATCTCGAGATTGCAAATATAAACAGGGTCGGAGAGTATATCTCAGCAGTAACTGAAAAATATTCATATTTTTACAGTCGATTGAGGATTAATGTGTGTAATTTATTTACGTATCGTTAAATATTTAAACACAATGAAAATAAATAATAGAAATAAAAAGGTAAAACATTCAAAACTCAATGATTATCCTGAGCATATGTAATATAAGAAAAATGATTTGTTAGATTACAAAGACAAGTTTTTTCTGCCTATAATTTTTTAAAATTATTTTACGTTCATTACCATTACAGACCTGTTTCGTTCACAACCAAACAATCCAGTTTAAGTATGTTTTTGTTGTTTATTCATCAGTTCAAAGAAAAAAATATATTTAGAAAACAATTTACATGATTCATTAAGCAAAAAAAAAAAAATGCCGTAAATTTTCTCGCCTATTAAGCCTCCATCTTAATTTTTTCTTAGCTAATTAAATTATTTGCGTATCTTTGCATGTATAATTCTTAGTTTTTTACTTTTTTAAAATTATTTTTCGTTTACATCCTATAGTATTATCTTAAGTTTTATTAAGTGTTGTTGTTATAATGCATATGTCAGTTAAATATATATATATATATATATATATTCTTAAAACTTATTAATTCGATAAAAATATTTTTGTTATATGTATGTATATACGTACACACCTATATATATACATATATATACCTGGTGTACCTGAGCGTACGGAGACCACCATAATGCCAGGTTTGTAGGGTAGTATATATACATATCTTATGACCTTAACCTTGGATTTTTGCCTTGGAAATGATGCGTACATTCCCTAGGAGAAGGACCATTATCAGGCCAGATTTGGTCATGATCGGTTTAAGTATATATATGCACCTGCTTTCATTTTGACTTTTGCCATTAAACTTGAAAATCTGTGTGCATCTTCCCTAGCTGGAGGACCATCATCATGCCAGGTTTGGTTATGATCGGTTTAGAGGTGTGAGCTGTAGAGGTGTTGTACACACAGACAGACGGACAAACACATTCGTACTCTACTACTTTATTTTCATATATATATATAGATATGAAGCCCTTAATATTTTAAAATATAATGACACTAAATCCATTCTCTTAAAATTAAAAGACGAAATCCTTACGAGATGCATTCATAAACGTTGGTTTAGGTTCGACAAATTTAAGCCATCATAAATCCTAAAATTTTCTTATTACTAATCTATTTTAAAATTTATAATTTATAACTAAATAACTATTATTATTATGGTTTTATTACTACTATTATTACTATTATTACTATTATTATTATTATTATTATTATTATTATTATTATTATTGTTGTTGTTGCTGTTTTATTATTATTATTATTATTATTATTATTATTTTATTGTTATTTTATTATTATTGTTTTATTATTATTATTATTATTATTTTTATTATTATTATTATTATTATTATTATCTTATTTCTCATTTTACCATTATTTTCTATTTTATTTTATTATCTATTTCATTTTGAATTCATATGTTATTATTTTTATTAATATTAGTTCTATGACTATAACAAGATTAGTGATTTGTTTACAGAACAAGGAGATTTAGTTAGGAATTTTAATTTTCTGATTATATTATTTTGGGAGAAAAAATTATTCCTGTCGTAGCCAAGAAGACACACAAAAATCTGCAAATATTTTTTAAGATAAAATTAACATACACACACACACGCACGCACACGCACACACACACACACACACACACACACACACACATATATATATATATATATATATATATATATATATATATATATATATATATATAAGAAATATAAATAAAGTATAAAGCTCATCTACGAATGGAAATTTTGTTCCATAGCGGCGACCATTTTTTGTATTTAGCCCTCTTCAAATCAATAAAACAACTTAACAATAACCTAGCAATTATTATTAAAAAATTAAATTAGCAATTTGTGGTCTGGAAATTAATTTAATTGATTTTTGTCATCTGACATCTAAAGTTTGTAGAATCCATGCTGGTTTATTTATTTACTTTACTCTTTGTTCTAAATGTTTTACCCATACATGCAGGGGTAGACACCTTCTCATCGGAGTAAAACACATTTGTAGCTATTGGGTTGATTTTGCTGTCAGAATAATAATTAGAGGATATATACTATTTTGTTTAGAAACCCAAGAATACCACAGACGAATTGTAATTTTGGCTTTGAAGACATGAGTAAGTTGTTATTGGATTAATAACAGATGTAGGTTAAACTCATGGGTAAAAAAAAACAGTTTTTAAGGTTAAAAATATAATTTATATTTTTAATTTGTTAAATAAGCTATCGTAGCACTTTCTGGATCTGTTTAACTAAACTAATTATTAAATCATAGACGCTTTCTTGTAATCACTAGACCGAAAACATCAAACGGCCTTAATTATCTCCCTTTAACTGTAATGGGAACTAATTCCAACAGAATTAATTATTAGCAATTAACAACGTAATTGGATTATCTCCCTTCGTAATTGTTTTTAGTAACGATATGTAAATATATTTAATTAGAATGATAATGAATGTTTAAAATATTAAATAATAATAATAAATAGATTCGAATCCTTTACTCAAAATGTTGTATGAGGATTAATATATATATATAATGCAGTCTTTTTCTTTATTCTCATATTCAATTAAACATTACACCTAAAATGGTCTTCTTAAATATTAAAACAATCGATAATTTGTAAACATTACTTGCCACTAATGAGCAAATACGAAACTAAAATTAACCGTAACGTTAATGCAAGGTTTTTATGGCCATATTATAAATATAGAAATAAAAATTAAAAAATTCTTTTTAAAATTAATTATGTGAAATAATGAACTAGAAAAATCTAATTTAGGAATTCAACGAATGGGATATATATATAAAAAAAACTTTTTAAATGGCTAAGGTTTTTTGTGGAAACTTCTTATGACTTTGTTTTTAAATAAGGATACGAAAATATGATGATATATTAATATTTAAATGGGCTTTTTACGGAGGTTACCTCCAGGTTAAATGTTTTTCACATGCTTCTTTTCCGTTAAGGGAATATTTTTTCTTTTTCTTTTTCTTTTTCTTTAAACAGTGTTCTGTTGTAAAGAGTGTTTTATTGATAAAGTCTGAAGAAATGCTGGTTTTATGAAAAATTTTCAAACGCCATAATGTTTGAAATTGTCGATCTGGCATGGACACAATTGTAACGTAAAAGGAAATACACTTTTGTTGCTATCAACACCTTTTTTGAAGTCGTGAGTTTGCTTTCACAGTATATTAATGCGCAATAATGAAATATGATAATTGTGTAGCTTACTTGTTAAGTCATCTCTTTTTGGATTAAAACTTATTGGTATATGAGAGTTTACTGAATTACACGAACTCAGTATATTACATGCAAGTCTCTCTCTCTCTCTCTCTCTCTCTCTCTCTGTCTATATATATATATATATATATGCATATATGTATATATATATATGTATATAGTCTTTGAAGTTTTTAACCTTTAAAGCTATACAAAAAAATATTTTATCATTCGTTAGAAAACCATCTAGTGAGTAAGTCATTTAATCACCTGCAATCACTGCATCAACTCGCTCTCGAATTTACTATAGTACCAATAATTTATTTTTCAAGGGATCATCAGTTGTTTACCATGAAACACTGTTTCGGGTATTTAAAAACAAAACAGTATATTACATCATGGTTCCCAGCAGTGTTGATCAAACACCACCACCCTTAATCTTAGGAAGAAGACATGTTACAAACATTTGGTCCAATTTCCTATTCTTAATTGCAACTACTAACCTTTTCATATTATAAAAATGAATTTCTTACCTGTGTGATTCATCAATTTCCACATTTAAAATGAGTATATTTTTTTTTAATTTATCCGTCTTGTATTTATAAGATTAGGATTAATCCATTTAACTACTTATTACTCCCACTATGATTAGTATTTAGTATATTTACATTCTTATTTATTTAAAATTAGATATATAAAGGTTAAAAATATTTTTACATGTATACATTTTTTTAATTATAATTTCATTATATGTAATTATGAATACATTTTATACATTGCTAATATAGTTTTGGATTTCCTTTATTAATATAGTCTGGTTAATCTTAAACGATTCAAAAGCATCAGGATAACGAACAAATGCTTTATTTAATCGTTTAAATATTTTAGTTTTATCCCCACCTTGTTTTATCATCCTTATTACTAAGTTAGAAACTGGTGGTATAAAATCTATTAATTTTAAAGTAACGCGAGCTATTCTCAAAAACTCTGACGTAATGGTTCTATAAAACATAAAAACAGGGCAGGTGCTATCTTTATGCGGCATACGTACTATTTTAAACGGAAAGGCGTTTCTTTTATCAAATATTTTATAAAGAAAAATCCCATCCTCAATTATTATATCTAAATCCAAAAATGTAGCCTGTTGTCCTTTATGTTCACAATTCAATTTTAATTCGTTAGGATATATAAGATGTTTATTTTTTTTTTCGAATTCATCATTATCGTTTATACATATAAGGTCATCTATAAATCTCCTACACCCATGAAAGTTATATATTTTATATATATATATATATATATATATATATATAGCCACTCTTGTGAGTCGTAGACGACGAAACAAGTGTCAGTGGATAATTATATTCTAAAAACAATATATATGTCGCTTCCCATGTGGGGGTACCAAATTGGTTAAAGGGAAAATTATTCCCAACACATTTAGGTAAATATGCACTTTCGTAAATAATTGAATTCATTCAAAACGTATCGCAAAAAACAAAACCAAATAACATCTATCTGTCTATCTATCTATCTATCTATCTATATATATATATATATATATATATATATATATATATATATATATAAAACTGAACGTCTGTGTGTGTCTGGTCACGAATAGCGTCCTATATGGTTGACTATTATAGATAATTGATCATATATAATGATAGGAGATGTATCAAGACACGGGAATGAGTATGTTTTATCTGGCATAATTATGATTCATTAAAATTGCGGGGTCTGCGTACGCGCCTGGTCCACAAAGTATGGAAATAAAAAAAATTAAAAGTTAAAATAAATCGTTTACGAGTGTTTTTGATATGGATGTACATAAGAATACTTTGATAAATATATTTTAACTTCAATAGAGATGGTATAATAAAATTGTGGGGTCTTCGTTCGTGCCTGGCCTACATAGAATGGAAATAGGCACAAACTTTAATAAAGACTTTTCATATCTATCTGCGTAAGTATACTTTGATAATTATGTTTCACTTTGAAGAAATATGGTATAATAAAATTATGGCGTATTCGTTCGCGCCTGACCCCCATAGAATGGAAATATGTCGCAAAGTTTAACAAGGTTTTTTAATATAGATCCACAGAATATTATGATAAGTGTTTCAGTGTGAACAGGTATGGTATAATAAATTATGGGGTTTATCTATTTCATTTTTACTTTCATCATATTTTGCTTTGGTTTTGATACCTCCAAATTCAAAGCTATCTCTTTACAACCCTTTCTTTTTCATAACCTATCATACTTTCATGAATCAGAGTCCATTTTCTGTAGGCTGTTTTTGAACCCAGTCAACGACGGGTACTTCTGCTTGTATATATATATATATATATATATATATATATATATATATATATATGTTCGTGTGTGTGTGTGTGTGTGTGTGTGTGTGTGTGTGTGTGTGTGTGTGTGTGTGTGTGTGGCAATTTGTATGTCTAAGTTCGTTCCTATTGACTCTTAACGACTGGATGGATTTATTTGAAATGTCACACACACAAACACACACACACACACACACACACACACACACACACACACACATATATATATATATATATATATATATATATATAGAGAGAGAGAGAGAGAGAGATAGATAGAGAGAGAGAGAAAGAGAAAGAGAGAGAGAGACTTGTGTGTAATATACTGAGTTCGTGTAATTCAGTAAATATTCATATACCAATGAGTTTTAAGGCAAAAAGAGTTGACTTAAGGAGTACGCTACACAATTATCATATTTCATAATTGCGCATTAATATACTGTGAAAGCAAAATCAAGACTTCAAAAAAGGTGTTGATGGTAACAAAAAGTGTATTTAGTTTTACGTTACAATTGTTTCCATGTCCAGTCGACAATTTCAAACATTATATCGTTTGAAAAATTTAAAAAAAACAGCATTTCTTCACATTTATGAATAAAAACACTTTTTACAATGGAGCATTTTTGAAGAAAAAAAAAAGACATAAAAAGAAAAAAATCCCTTAACAGGAAAAGCATGTGAGAAATATTTACTTCTGCGGTAGCTACGGAAAAGCCCATTTAAATATTAATATATCGCCTAATTAGAAGTTTCCATGGAAAACCTAAGCCATTTTAAAATTTGTTTTATATATCACCTTAGTTGAGTTCCTAAATTAGATCTTGAAGTTTATTTATTTTCCAATAATTAATTTTTTTATAAAAAGAATGTTTTAATTTTTATTTCTATATTTATAGTATGGCCGTAACAACCTTGCAATGACGTTACGGTTAATTTTAGTTTCGTATTAGTGGCAAGTAAGATTTACAGATTATGGTTACTTTAGTATTTAGATTTAAGACAATTTTAGGTTTAAAGTTTAATTAAATATTAGAATAAATAAAAAGGCTTTATTATATATATATATATATATATATATATATATATATATATATATATATATATATATATATATATATAAAAATCCTTGTACAACATTTCGAGTAAGGTATTCTTATCTATTTATTATTCTTTAATATTTTTAGATTCCTTGTTATATGAGGGGAGATAATGCAATTATGTTGTTAATTGCTACTAGTTAATTCTGTTGGAAACTGGGTCGATTTTATTTCCTATAAATTCAGGCTGATTTTATTTTCTATAAATTCAGGCCGATTTTATTTTCTATAAATGCAGGCCGATTTTATTTTCTATAAATGCAGGCCGATTTTATTCCCTATAATTCAGGCCGTTTGATGTTTTCGGTCTATTGATTACTAGAAGGCGTTTATGATTTAATAATTAATTTAATCAGACAGATCCAGGACGTGCTACGATAGCTTATTTAACAAATTAAGGATATAAATTATGTTTTTAATCTTTAAAAATTGGTTTTTACCCATGGGTTTTACCCACATCTGTTATTAATCACTTATGCTGCTCATGTCTTATAATTCCTGTGTTGTGTTCTTGGGTATCTAAATAAAATAGTATATATCCTCTGATTATTATTCTGACAGCAAAACCACCCAATAGCTACAAATGTGTTTCACTCCGATGAGAAGATGTCTACTCCTGCATTTATGGGTAAAACATTTAGAACAAAGAGTAAAGTAAATAAATAAATTAATCAGCATGGATTCTACAAACTTTAAATTAAATTAATTTTCAGTCCCCAAATTGCTAATTTAATTTTTTAATAATAATTGCTAGGTTATTGTTAAGTTGTTTTATTGATTTGAAAAGGGTATCACTTATTTCGACATCAATACTGCTACAACTGAATACAAAATGCTCACCGTTATGGAGAAAAATTCCATTTTTAGATGAGCTTTATACTTTATTTTTATTTTTTACCCGGTTTAGAATAATAGAAACTATATTCGCATGTTAGCTTATGATCATTCATTTAGATTATTACATTTTTAGCTATTTACCTCTACATTAAAATTTCATCCTAGCATCCGATGATCCTTATTTTTGTAAAAAGTTATACCTCAGTTACATTTAAGGCGTGATAGCAGAAATCTATTCCTATATATATATATATATATATATATATATATATATATATATATATATATATATATATTATCTGCATGGGAGTGTTCTTAGATAGGGTTCGTACTGAAACACCTCCGATAAGTATTAAAAATCGATAATCGAAAAAATTTATTAAAGGAGAAAGTCAACTTCCAACACTTTTCTACAACCTATTATTACAAGTGCATTAGACGGTGTTTGAAGTTAAATGATATATATTTTTTAAATACATTGAAACGATGAGTAATTAATTAAAATTAAATCGGACGACGCATAATTTTGTTAAAATGAAATCGGATTATGGATATTTAAAAAACATGAAATCAAACGCTGAATGATTTTTTTAAAATGAAATCGAATGGCGAATTTGTTTTACAATTAATTCAAACTATTAATATTTTTAATCATGAAATTGAACGATAAATACATTTGAAAAACTATTAATAAATAAAAAATAAAAATAATAAAAAAATATAAAAATAACAAAATAACAAAATAAAAAAATATTAATATTATACGAAAAAAACTACTTGTATAGACACACATAAAAGCAAAGGTTTATTTAACACGGAAATTAAAAGTTATAAAACTCTTACCCTAAAGTTAGGATAGAGACTAACAATTTTTTAAGATAGAAAATTAAAGACTTTTCCAATGATGGTAAGAACAGACTAAAAGAAAACGTAGGTAAAAATATTTTTTAAACAAGTTGTAAACTAAAGAAAATATAAATTTAAATGTTTATCTTCTGACTAAGAATTTAAATTTTCGATGATTTATATAAAAACTAGCAGAGCTACCCGGCGTTGCTCGGGACCGTATAAACAATGAAAAAACAAAAGCAGATATTGAACATATGTTTTATTCTTAGGGGAGAGGAATCTTTCATCTCAAGTTTTAGCGTTACAAACAAACATTTGTCTTATATATATAGATAATGACAGGTTTTTTTGGGGCCCCCCTCGAAGATAACTGATCAGTTGACCAACTTCTAGTGGTCCGTTTGACGTGAAATTTCGATATTTGTCATCCGGGTGATGGGGCTTCGATATGATACAAAATTTGTCAAGTTTGGTTCCGTCTTTCAAAAGTATTGGCGTTACAAACAAACATACATACATACACACAGACGTTTGGCTTTTATATATATAGAAGATATTTTAACATAATTGTTGCTGTTAAAATAAAAGATTTAAAAAATATCGTTTAAAATTTAGTTTTAATGGATTCATTATAAAATTTAAAATTTAAATGGCGCGAAGAAATAATTAAACACATTTTATAAAAATATAAAACTTCGCGGTATTATCCTGGCAAAAAATAAGCTCCATTTTAAGTTTGCATGTTCAAATATAAAATAAGACTTTATCTTTCGAAAAGAAAATACAGTCACTTTTGAACCAGTTATATAAATCCCTCTGGCAGTTCTTTGAGAAATCAAAAGGAAAATAATCAACTTTCAAAATAATACTTTATTTTCTGACGTCGGAACATCACATGACTTCTAGTGAAATGACTTTCTATTAAGCCATAGACTGCGAAACAGGTGTATGTGGCTAATCTAATATATAAAACGCTATTTGTTATTCTATCTGTCTGTTTGCATATTTTCAATCTCTATCTCTACCGAAGCTAAAAGTCGCAGAGCGGCGCTAGGGGTCTCAAATAATTGGGGGAGGGGGTTATGGGCCGTTCTTTTATGAGTCTTTAGCCGGTTAAAATAGTTTTCAAGGGGTCAAAAGTCGGTCAAAATGAAAAAAAAAATTGTCATATATTTTGCGCATACATCTTAGTTTATTTTTAATTTTTAATTTTTCATTGTTAATGAGTCTGTATACGTGTCACGTCGGTACAGTCGTAACATTACCAGCATTGAATACTACTGCTTTGCTTTCGGTTTTGATTCAAGCTGATGGCACCTAAATACTTTTATTTTTTCAACTTTTGAAATCACAGCTCTATAACAATATATACGAAATCTGAACAAATTAAAATATCATATTTAAGCGTATTTTATGACTGTGTAAAGTTGGATGTCCCAACCCGCTAAACACATATATACTATGTATCTGTGCTTACATATGCATATATTTTTGTTATATATATGTGTTGTTCCTATATGCATGGACACAATATATAAATATACATTTATATTAGTGATGGGATGATTCCAATATTTCTCCCGATTCCGATACAATTACAGATTTCTTACTAAATTCCCGATTCCGATACAATTACCGATTCTTATTCTGATTCTTCTAAATATTTACTATAAAGTTGTTATTTTTTTCCGATTACCGTAGAAGCACAGGTTTAGTGTGCAGATATTCTCTCAAACGTGAAAATACACTTGTGGGGGAGGGGGTAATCTATAGATTTTAGTTTGACTTGTAGTTTTAAGAAAAAAAATTATTTAGTTTTATAAAATTACTACCAGATGCAGAGGATTTTGGTTTAAATAAAATCAAATATAAAAGGAAATAATTAAAAGAATCGTTATGGCATCGGAAAATAAATATTCATTTTTCAGATTCCGATACCGATTTCGATACCCCAAAACGTTCCAATTTTTCGATTCCCGATTCTCGATTCCGATTAATCGTCCCAACGCTAGTATATATATATACGTGTGTGTGTGTGTGTGTATAACAGAAAAGAGTTCTTATATATATATATGTATGTATATATATATATACGAGCGAACATTACGTTCCATAATATACACATATATGTGTGTGTGTGTGTGTGTGTATGTGTGTGTGTGTGTGTGTGTGTGTGTGTGTGTGTGTGTGTGTGTGTGTGTATATATAATTTAGTCTCTGCGTGCATACAAAGACTGTAGATAAAATCACAACACCAGTCACGCCGTTCAGGCGTAACCAGTCGAGCAAGTATAATTTGATGTATGGGCTTATTTCATATACTCCTATGTCTATATGACGGTCTTATTAAAAGTGATGCACGGAATTGGCTTGTTTTTCACTAGTTTTCCGTAGAAGGAAGACGTAAGCGATGGCCGGAGAGGGCGGCGTTAAAGATCTCAAGGCACTGCTAGCGATGGAGAGGCGGCGGGCGTGAGGGCTCAGATTACAGGGGTCGCCGCTGGCCCAACATTTTGGCCATCCGACAGCTAAACTGGATCTGCCGAAGCGTGTATGACATACCACATTTTCGCGCACCCGTTCTTCCTCTCATTTTCCAACCGACCCTGCCGCCGCTTTCCAGCCAAACGGCAAACCAACGGAGCTGGACTCTCCAACACGCGAGCAGTCAATAAAACGGACGCGTTTTTCGACTCGTACTTGCTCCGCCCTACCCCTCAGCGCTTCTCCATTCCCGGACGGCTCCACGGAGCAAGAGAAAGTTTCAGTTAGAATTAATATGACTTTTGGCAATGGTCGCTTTATCAAACAAAATGTCGACGGTAGGAGAGAGGATGGGGGTCAAATGCGGGGGGAGGGGGGAGACGTTGTGATAAGGATGTTAGTATATGATGCTCAGAGGTGGAAGGGTTGTCTGCCCGGGGAGCGCTGAAAACAACGGCTTTTGGGCCTCAAGACGTTCACTCTCTGTCGTTTGAAAATTCGCTTTTAAGTCAAGCGTCAAAAACCGTTGATGGAGCCTAAAAATGAAAAACGCATTGAAAGGAAAAGGAAGGAAGAAATATGACCGCTTGAGATGGAGGTGTTTATCGGTGCACGGGTGGAGAGAAGGGTGGGGATGGAGGTCACTGAAAAACCGTGTGTCACAGGTCGTATCGATGATGAAGTGAGTTCTAAGGACGATAAGAGTCAGGGGGTAAAGGTGTTTGTGTATGTAAATATTGAGCTGGATTAAAAAGAACGACGGTTTGGACAAAGGTGTGAGAAAGGAAGATAAAGGAACGGGTATTGATTTTTTTTTTTTTTTTTTTTTTTTTTTTGAATAGGAAGATAAACCGGAAAGAAAATAGGCAAGGATGGACGTTACGGAGAAATAAGAGAAAGATATAAAAGGAAATGATGAGAAAGAGAGTTTACATAACAAGAAAAAAAAAGAAACAGTTTTTTTTTTTTTTAAGAAGGAAGGAAATAAAACAAATAGAAAAGAAAGGAAGAACGTAAAGAAAATGGGGGAAAAAAGGGGAAAATTATCTACAAAAAAAAAACAATAACAAAAATAGAAATAAACAAAGATAGACTTTTACTCACCATTTATCAAGACCCACATGCCATTCGAGGACAAGGGTTAATAAGAGTCAGGTAGGCGATAATACAACTGGTTAGTACTTTTAGCCCAATCACGTTGACACACGGCACAATCATGTAGGCAACCCGGTTCCCGCCAGATCACCGAAGTTAAGCAACGTTGAGTCTGGCCAGTACCAGATGGGTAACCATTTGGGAAGGCGAGGCGCTGTATGTACCGCGAGGTAAAATACTAGGCCGAGAAATCGGCGCGGTCTATCCTTCTCTCGATGGTAGATGGGACTCTCTTAAACCGTGGTAGGCACCCCATCTAGTGATGGCGTCAAGATAAAAAAAATACCCTTGATAATTCTGACGAAGCATCAAGTATTCAATTACTGACAAGATTTGAATTACACTACGAACTCGTGTAGTGAGTTCAATCTCGGCTGTGGCAGCGCTGGATGGATGGAAGAATTTTAGAAATTTGGCGGGATTTGATTATTAAAGACAACGATTCAAAAACTTATTTACATTGGACTTGAGTACGACTATATTACAGGAAAACGGGAAACATTCGTGCGGTATTGTGCTCCATGAGCGAATAGTTTTAAGAAAGAAACTTTTTTCATGAAATTTTTGTTTAGTTTTAGGTACAGATGTGGAATGAAGAAAATTGTTGATAGTGGTGGTAGCTAAACGCATACTTGTTGCAGTGATGGGATATTTCACATATTTTCCCCGATTCCGATAAAATTACTGATTCTGTACTAAGTTTCCGATTCCGATACAATTACTGATTCCGATTCCGATTCTTTATAAATCTCTAAATATTTAACTAAGTCTTGTGTTTTTCCCGATTACCGTAAAACACACACACACACACACACACACACACACACACACATGTTAAATGCGGAAATGTTTTCTCAAACTTAAAAAAAACCCTTGTGAGAGAGAGGTGATCTCTGGATTTTCGTTTGACTGTTAGTTTAAATTAATAACTATTTACTATTTTATTATTACTTCTAGAAATGGAAGATTTTTTTTTTTAAGTTAGCCTTGAACGTCGGACAGATTATTTTATCTTGCCGACGTCTGAGAAGGGTATTGTGGTTGCTTCAAGCCTCTCTAACCCTTATATTCGAGTACCCTTATTGGTAAGTGGTAACTCTTTTGTAATTTTCTTTTTTTAGATTAAAGTTCCCCAATCCCGAAATGCAACACGATTATAACTAGCGTTGGGACGATTAGTCGGAATCAGGAATCGGATAAATCTGTAATTTTGGGGGTATCGAAATCGGTATTGAACCGGAAAAATGTGTGCCTATTTTCCGATGCCAAAAACGATTCTTTAAATTGTCTTTTTTTTATTTGATTTTGTTTAGAACAAAATCTTTCATTGTTGTCAGTAATAATAAAATAATATTTATTAATTTCAAATTAACAGTAACACTAAAATCTATAAATCATCTCCCACAGGTACATTTTTTTTACGTTTGCGAAAATATATGAACTTTTAACGTGCGTGTTTTTACGGAAATCGGGAAAAATAACAACTCTACAGTAAAATATTTATAGATTTATAAAGAATCGGAATAGGAATCGGTAATTGTATCGGAATCGAAAACTTATTACGGAATCGGTAATTGTATCAGAATCGGGAAAAATATTAGAATCGTCCCATCACTAATTATGACATAAATTAACGTAAATCTATAAAACTTTTCTATTGAGTTATCTCATATTATACAGACTTGTGTGTCGATCTTTCCCAGTTCTGTGCTTTGAACGGATGTGAACCTCTTCTAATTACTTATTCTTTTTTTTATGGGTGATTAGGAAACCTCTGGCGAAGGCAAATTTATTGGGTTGTCTGTGGTTGGATTGTTATTTCTTTTTAACGGAAATCGCTCCAAACAAGTTTGAAGCCACTTGATGTAAGCAGCTAACAAGAACGACATCGCAAAGACGGGAGATGCTTATTGAAAAAAAAAAGAAAAAAAGCAACACTGTAGGTAGGAAAGAAGAAAACAGACAAGTCGAGAGTTCCGCAAGACTGCAGTTTTTGTAAAAAAATATATACAGGAATAGCAAACTGTATTACAATGAGTATTAAAAAGTAGTTGTTATTTTCATGGTTTCTTTCTTTTTTTGTTTTTCAAATAAGCAGGAAATTCACAAACTTAAATAAAAGAACATTGCCCAAATATTATTTCCCCTAGCGGAAATCAATCCTAGTGAATTTCTCGTATGAATCAGGTCATTGAGTATTGCGATTTATATTTTTTATGATTCTATTCTGCTAAGTGTGCGCAGACAAGAAAGAAATTTTTCAGATACCCACGGTCAAAGACATCTACACATTTTATGGAAATCGCCCTAGACAAGGCATGAAGCCACTTGATATAAAGGGCTAACAAGATGAAAAGGTGAGTATCGCAAAGACACAAAATGCCTATTGATTTTAGTCTTGAAAAAGAAAAACAACGCTATAAGAAGGAGGAAAACAGTCAGTAGGAAAAGAGTTCTATTATCCTCCGGTTTCTGGAAAGAAGTTACCCTATTAAGCACATTTATTAGAGACGTGTTTTTTATAGTTTAAACCAAACTAGTCGTTTAAAACGAAATATTGTTACAGAATATTTGCTATGTTTTTGTTTTTTGTTTTTTGAAACTAATAACCATTCTTGATATTCATTTCTGAAAAGTTTGATTAAACAACAAAGTAAAGAAAAAGACTCCATGCTAATCCGTGATGTTTGTAAATAAAAATGCCTAGACGACATTCTGAATGCGAATTAATTTGTTCGTTAATACAATCCAGTAGTCTGTGGTGTGATTCTATCTAATGTAAACATGAAACTGCACTGCTAAAATGAACCCATTCCGGTATTCCGTTATTTCAGTATTAGTATCTACAACACTGAAAAAATATAACTAAAAACTAGAGAGAGTATGTTAAACAATTCTTAAGTGCAATATAATATGTAATAAATAGTGTTAGGTAAAAAAATAGAATAATAAGTGGAACATTATACTTATAAAGGAATTCACGCGGTATTCGTGAGTTTCGCGAGAAGAGTTAATTACAGGAAAGTAAAAGTTTTAGCAACTTTCTTCGTAGGATAATATATTTAAGAGAGTCAGTTTAGTCGGACTAAAGTAATAATTTGTAAACGGACATGAAATTAATGCATAGTTTGGAAGGAACGCTTTAGGAGTTACTGTCGGAGGTAATGGTTAAACAGATGCATAGGAAGTGTTCGGGACAGTACCTTTAATTAAATTTAGACTTTAATTTTACAGTATTATACAACTTGAACCTGAAATTATTTCCAAATTTTAGTTGAAATATATATATATATAAATATATATATATATATATATATATATATATATATATATATATATATGCAGGCTCCTTCAGTCTTAGACAGATTATTGGTACCCACGAAGGGTTGCTTGCGCATGATATTTGTTGCAGGATGTTCGCAATCTCCAACCACACCTCTCCTGAGACGACATTGTTAAATAGCAGTGGCAAGTGAAGTGTATGTACAGGACGACTGGAAACAAATGCCGAGATAAGCGGAGAGCACATACAGCGCTTAGAATTCCCAAACGGTTACTCATTTTATACTAACCAGGCTAAACGTTGTTTAACTTCGGTGATCTGATGAGAATCGGTGTGTCAATGAGATTATACCGTACGGCATAATCGCATTGACACACCGGTTCCCGCTGGATCACCGAAGTACAGCAAGGTTGAACCTAGTCAGTACTAAATGGGTGACCATCTGGGACTTTCAGGTGCTGTATGTACTCGCTGCTTATCTCGGCATTGTTTCCAGTCGTCCTGGTCTTCTCCTTGCCACAGTGCCGATCCAGGAGAGGTGTGGTTGGTGAGTGCGCAATCCTTGCCTCATATATATATATATATATATATATATATATATATATATATATATATATATATATACGAGGTACCTTCAATACGTTTCCATACCTTTTTCGTACAGGAAGTTTCATTGATAGTACATATATGAAGCTCTTGTCCCCTTCAAAGTAATCTTCTCCTGCTGCAATGCACATCTTGTACCGTTCCAACAACTTCTGGAAATCCCCATCGAAGTCCTCCTGTGTAAGAGTGTCAATGACCTTTTCCACAGCCTCAGTTATCGCCCCCAACTGTCTCATAAAGACAGCCTTTAAGGTTTTCATAGGACAGGGGGCAAAATCAAAAGTCACAAGGAGCAAAGTCTGAGGAATAGGGAGGGTGAGTAACTGTCGATACTCGTCTTGCTCAAATAGTCACAAGAATGGATCACTCTAGGGACAAGCTTCGCACAAATATTCGCATCTTCAATTCCTCGAGAATAATTGATTATACAGTTCCCACACTGACATCAAACCATGCACTTATTGTCTTTGTAGATACAAGACAGTCCTTATCCATGCAATTCTTTATTTGGCCAATCAACTCTGTTGTTCTGACTTTCTAACTCCTCCCACACATCTCATCATCCCTCATAGACTCCCTGCTTTCCTTGAATCTCTTATGCCAATCAACAGCTGAGGTTAGATTCATGCAAGATGGTCCAAAAGCAGCCTGAAACATTCCATGCGTTTTTGTGGCATACTTTGCAAGCTTAAAACAGAAGTTTATTGCATATTGTTCGTCTAAAGAATGGTTCTCAACCGGGGTCCATGTGGACCCCCATGGTACATGAAACGTTAATATCGGTTCAGTCTTCCTTCAAGATAAACTGTTGATATATGTTGTTTTGGTTTTCTTTGCATTACTGAAAAATAAAATAAGCTATAAGGATTCACCAAAATACATTAAAAAGAAAAGAAAGCCATGGTTAAAAAAAGGTTGAGTACATTGTTCTAAAGTGTCTTCACGTCCAGATTGCATTTTTGAAATTCACAAGCTGTGACAATTAGGATTTAATAGGGTGTATTTCAAGTTATGTTGAAAATGTTTATTGGAACTTGAAATTATGAAACTTTATCCGTCATCTCATAACATGTATATATATATATATATATATATATATATATATATATATATATATATGTGTGTGTGTGTGTGTGTGTGTGTGTGTGTGTGTGCATGTATATGTATACATATGCATTTACAAATACATGCATATATATACGTATATATATACATAATATATATTTATATCTATATATATAATATGCATTATATATATTTATATATATATATATATATATTTATATATATAGTATATATATAGTATATATATATATATATATATATATATATATATATCAAAATGAGTGCGTTCACCAACAATTGTTATGTATTTTTTAAACTGATATTATTATTTCATATTTTAATTTTTAATTTTTTTAAATTATTTATATCTTTGTAATAAGTTATTTAAATCATTGAAATGGTTTTTAACGGGTTTCAGACGTTTTGTGAAGCGCTCTCTTCAGAAAGTATTCAAAATGTAAAATATATTTAAAATGCATAAAAGCTTTTTTGCAGCCCATTTTGATGACACGTTTCCAAGAGTTGAAAGTAGATGCAAATAATTCTAGAAATCGTCATGGCTGTGTACCGCGCCTACCCTTGCTGATGGGTGGGGTGGGGTAGGGTCAGATCATGGTTACTAGCTGTTTCTGACTTTTGCTTTTCCTTTCCTTTCTTTACTTTTCTCTTTTTTTTTCTCTTTTTGTTTCTTTATGTTTGTCTTCCTACTTGAGTGGGATGTGTGGCACATTCGAACGTGGTCAAATAAGCGCGTCTCTGTCTGTGTTCTATATGTACACACTCACACAAACACACACACTTGCACACACACACACATACACACACATATATATGTAAACATGTTTTAACATGTTTTATTAACTTTTTGCTCTTATGTATAAAATATGTATATATATATGTTTATATATAAATGTGTATATATATAAATATGTATATATATATAAAATGTATATATATATATATATCAGTATGTGTATATAAATATGTATATATATATATAAATATGTATATATATGTACATATAAATATGTATATATATAAATATGAATATATATAAATATATATATATAAATATATATATATAAATATGCATATATAAATATATATATATAAAGATATATATATATCTCAAAAATGTATAATAAAAGAATGCGAAAAGTATAAATGTTTATAACTTTTCTTCATTTGTTTTCTATTGGTGACGTGCAGAAATACAAAATAATATTATGAAATCAAATTAAAAAAACTTCTTTTACAAGTACATAATTTTCGACCGATCCTTCGGTATTCATCAGTGTAGAGAGAAAGGGGAAGTATAGCCAATGAGAACGTGCAACGTCAGTCTTAAATACATATACATATATGTACGCACATACACACATGCACACAGTACATATACATATAAAAAAGAAAAAATATATATATAGGTGTTCATTGTAATTCATCTACTTATGCTCGAATGATATCGTTATTCTCACCTTAAACTGCATTGGACAATCACAAGTAAAATGCCATTAATTGATAATGGTTATAAAAATACCTACATCATTTCTTTTGAATTAATTTAATAGAATCTAAATAAGGAAATTTCAAGAGCTATACAATTTTGAGATATCTCATCCCCCCTGA
>NC_136521.1:41144894-41172394 GCF_053919585.1 Euprymna scolopes
GGGTATTGAGATTTGTTAATAGGTTTTTGACTAGAAACTTAAATTGTCAAGGGGTCAAAGTAAAACGATTTGATTTTTGAAAACTCTATCAAACTCCTTCGCCAATTTTGGGTCTACACATTTGAAATTTTAAATGTGGGTCCCTTGGACATGGATCATATATTTTAATTTAATTTGAGCCCGAAACAAAAACGTTAAGTAGTCAAAATTTGGGTCAAAGTTTTAAAAAATTTGACCGCTCAAGCAATTTTTGGCTTAAACATTTGAAATTTTACATAAAGTGTATTCAGACATAGGGTAAGCTTTTTAATCGTTTTTGGCCAAAAATTTGGCTAACACTGGGTCAAAGATCAAAAATTTTTACTTTTGCTGTCTTCAGCAAACTATTCAGACAATTTTGGGTCTAAATATTTGAAATTTTACATAAAGGGTATTCAGGCATGCGGCAAGCTTTTTAATTAGTTTTGGGGCCAACATTTGGCTACCGAGAGGTTAAAGTTTAAGGTGTTGACCTTTGCAGACTCTACCAAACTTTTCCGGTCTAAAGACTTGAAATTTTAGATGTAGATTATCTTGACATAAGTCAAACATTTTAATATATAGATGGAAAAAAAAAATGAAATCTGCTTCATTCGAAACCTTAACCCTGATCTAATAATTATTTTTTAAAAAACAAACATTTTCACCTGGTCATTATGATAAGACCACTTTAATAAAATCGGCTAGTTTTGAAAAAATGAATACGAAAAGCTTTCTATGTTACTAAAAGCAACTTGTTAGTGGATAAAAAACATCTTACTAAATTATACATGGCAAAAGGGAAACCATTATCAGAGTTTGAGAGAGGAAGGATCTTTAAGCTTAATAGGGGTGGACTCTCCTATAGATCCATTGCAAACGAAGATAATCGTAGCAAAACGGTCATCACAAATTTTTTAAAGAAATCCAGATCAATATGGGCACAAAAAGAGTCCAGGTCGACAAAAAAAAATAAGCCCATCACTGGATCGCCGTATCAGAAGAAGTTTTAAAAAAAGACTCGAGTATGAGCTCAAGTCGCTTGAAAAGCCAAACAGCAGCAGAAAGCAGTCCTAAAACCATCAGAAGGCATCTGAAAATGAAGAGTTTCAATCATTTAAGGCGACTTCAGAAACCACGTCTTCTTGAACAACACAAAATTAACCGAATTAAATATGCCGCCAAATACCAGACTTGGGATGAAGAGAAGTGGGAAAATGTAATTTTCTCCGATGAGAAAAAGTTTAATATAGATGGTCTAGATGGATTTTAACACTATTGGCATGATAAAAATTTGCCCAAACAGACTTTTTCAACTCTGCATAGTGGAGGAGGGTCTTTAATCATCTGGAGTGCTTTCTCGTCAGCTCGTTGACCCTAAAGTTGCAAGTAGTGAAAGGCCGGGAAACATCATTGAAGTACATTTCAATGCTTGAAAATGCTTCTATCAGGACTGAAGATCCACGTCTGTGTGGAAGAAATTGGATTTTCCAGCAAGATAACGCTGGGATACACACATCTCGACAAGCACGAGAATACTTTTCTTCAAATAATATAGAATTGTTAGATAATCCAGCATATCCTCCGGACTTCAATCCCATTGAAAATCTTTGGGGATGGATGACAAAAGAAGTGTTCAAGGATGGAACCCAGTAGGATTCGATAAAGGAACTTTCTGATTCAGTGTTCAGTACATGGGATAAAATTCCTTCGCAACTGATAAAAAACTTAGTCGCAAGCATGCCGAAGAGAATTTTTGAAGTAATTCGTAATAATGGAGGCTATACTAAATACTGAGACCATTTTTAGTAATTTATAATTGCCTTTTGTTAGATAAATTATCAGTGGTCTTATCATTTTGACCAGGTGAAAATGTTCGTTTTTTTTTTTTTTAATTAATTATTAGATCAGGGTTAAGGTTTCGAATGAAGCAGATTTCATTTTTTCCATCATATTTTCCCTTTTGGCAATGGTTTCAATCATTTGTTTGATTAAAAATTCGATAATATGCATAAACGCTTACTTTCTTAAGTAGTCTTATGATTTGGACCAGGACTATATATATATATATATATATATATATATATATATATATATATATATATATATATATATATATATATATATATACATGCACATAAAGTACATAGGGCCCGAGCAAAGCTGAGTTGAACTGCTAGTATATAAATATATATAACTGTTGTATGAATTGGTTTCCTAGTTGTAAATCCAATGACACCCGCATGGTTATTAAAGAGTTCTCACTGGAGCACAGAGCAGATATATAGTCTGTTTATGATACAAACATCATTGGTTACATGATGACGTTTCATATACATGTAACCAATAATGGTTGTATAAACACACACACACACACACACATATATATATATATAATTATTATTTTTTTTACTATAATAATTAAATACCTACAGACACTAGTGTTTCATCCTTTCGGGATCTTCAGTGCAGGCTGTCACGGTTAACACCAGCCGAACGATTCAAACTAGGCACCACGAGACATCTCTGGCTCGATTAGCGAAGACCGTATCAATTCGGCTATCATTAACCGCGTGAAATAACGTTGAATGTAAACATTTTAATTTTTTAAATCTTCTTTTAACGTCAGTCAGACAGTGATATAGATATATATATGCATATATACATATACACACTAATATATATATATATATATATATATATACCAAAAATTTTTTAGTGCAATGTCCCAATTGAGAAGAGCCATTTTTATCCAGCGAAGACAATATACTTAAGTACGATAATAAACGGTCTTCAATCGTCGTCGCAGAATAAAGATATATCATGCAATAAACAAAATAAATAAAATAAAACTAAACTTTGAAGAATGCAGAAAGAAAAGTAAATTTAGAACAAAGCCTAAAACGGAATTTCGAAAGGCTGCCTACTTTCGTGAATTAAATTGTCACAATCTTATGTCTGTTCTGCGCATGCGTCTATTTGGAAAAAAAAAACGTAAATTGTTATAAAAAAAAAAGACATGGAAAAAAAACATTCCTCGTGTCTATGAAAAATAAAAATTTCGAAAAATAATAATGATTCAAATTTTTTTTCGGGCATTCGACATTTATTGTTTTCTGTTTTTTCTCTTTATTTTCATACTTTTTTTTATTGGATTATATGATTTCTTGCTTTCATTTGCTAAAAGAAAGATGTAGAAAAATAATAATGTCTTGAATGTAGTCTCTCTTCTTATTATTTGGATTATTCGGACAACTATTCTCACCTTAAGTGTGATTTCCACAACGTTTTGGTCGATATAACCTCCGATCTTCTCCAGATATATCGAGTCGGACTCAGGCATCTTATATATATATATATATATATATATATATATATATATATATATATAATAAATTCCACAGCCAAACAACGTCGCAGCTCACAAGAGCCATAACAGTAAAGGAACCGGAAGTCCAAGACTCGAGTTTCGCCCTCAATTGGGCTCATCAGTTAGACTCATCCGAAGTCAGGATTCGAAATCCGAGCCTCTTGTATGCGAGGCAAGCACTCTACCAACTGAGCAAACGCCCCGCACACAAGAACTTCTATTAACCAACACAGATCAAGCAAACCGCGCCGAAATGAGGGCGAAACTCGAGTCTTGGACTTCCGGTTCGTTGACTATCATGACTCTTCTGAGCTGCGACGTTGTTTGGCTGTAAAATTTATTATATACAATCTCTCACATTCTGAAAATCATATATATATATATATATATATATATATATATATATAACACTGCTAGAAATATAAATTACCTTTTTTGAAATTTGCAAAAGATAGGCTCAGCTGTTTCGGAACATATGAGAGGGGAACTCACACACACACAAAGTGACTTTATCTCTATATATATAAATAAAATGAACTCATTTTTTCCCCTCCAACTTTGACGTTTATAGGACTGCACCTGTATACATTTGGTGCAGCCGTATCATACACAAACTGAATCACGACATCTGCCGTATGTTATAGGGTTATTACATATCAAGGATCTCGCTGATCACAGTTTCCTATATTCTGTCTGGTGAGAGTCCACTGTAAAAATCGGTTACATTTAATGGAAGTAGTAAAGTAAACTCTCTCTAACAAATTCATCCTACCACCGTCACTCACTTACACCGTACCAGAACATTCACAGGAGACATTTAAAACCGATCACCGGTAAGAATTTATCTAAAAACTGGACTGGACTTACACTGAAACGAACCACGCTTACTTTGCCATTGTTTAGCATAAAACATAAACACAATTTATAAAGCATTTATTATAATAAAATTAGATTCAAACAGAACACAATCCGTTACCTGGAATTGAATTCACAATTACATTACTTCGATTTCGTTATAACCCGCATGGTTAAAGTTTAATGAAAACCTGAATTGACATTTACGTGAAACGCACCAAACTTACTTACTTACTTACACAAACACAACTTCCGTTTCGCTCTTTCCTTACGTGCTTTTTTGCTTTCTTTCTTTCTTTCTTTCTTACCTTTCGTTGTCTTTTTGCTTTATGGGTGATGGTGGTGGGGGTACTTCCCTATCTTTATCTTTCCTTTCGGTCTTTCCTTCTTTCTTTCTTTTCTCTCCATTTTCTGCTCTTTCCATTGTTAAAACGAAACGAAACAACCGGATATTCCAGGTTTTACTTACACTCTATCACTCTACGACTATTACTTGTGTATCCAACTCTATTTGTGCCAGTAAAAAAAAGTAGCATTTATTGTTTTTGGTAATAATTATTAATTGCTTATTTGTTTTGCTTTTTCACCCTTTTTTTTAGACTAACTATTCTTTAATCTCATTATAAAATCGATTTTTCCAACTACATTTTAGGTGGGGGGGGCCATTACAACCTCCGAAGGGGGTTTGTATTACTGTACACATAGATTCGAAAAAGTTGTCAAAAAAAAAAAATACATAACAAATAAATGTTCTCAAAGCCCAGATCAGTTACTTTTCTGCCAAACTGTATATCATTTTCGTGTTTTTATTCAATGTAACAATATTCGGCTCGAAAACCATACAGTGTTTACCGATGTATTCTAAAATTCAGGAAGGCGTCTCAGTCACACCCTCTTTAACACCGTAAGTATAGAAAAAGGTGTTATAAATAAAAAAAATATACAAAATACTATTAAAAACACGCCGAATATATTTAACAGTATTTCATTAAGTTTTTTATTTATAACATCTTTTCCCAATTCAATGTAACATGTTTATTCAGCTCGAAAACCATACAGTGTTTACCGATGTATTGGAACATTCAAGATGGCGTCTGATTCTCTCTTTAACACGTAAGTGTGGGAAAAGATGTTATAAATTTTGTATAGTTTTTTATTTATAACACCTTCTTCCATACTTACGGTGTTAATGAGGGTGTGAGACGGAGACGCCATCTTGAAATTTCGAATACATCGGTAAACACTGTATGGTTTTCGAGCTGAATAAATATGTTACATTGAATAAAAACACGAAAAATATATCTATCCAGTTTGGCAGAAAAGTAACTTATCTTGGCTTTGATAACATTTATTTGTTATATATTTGTTTGGTTTTTTTTTTCACAACTTTTTCGAATCTATGTGTACAGTAATACAAACACCCATTTTGTGTTTTATATAGATAAAGTACAATTGTTGAATGTTACTGTTTTGATTATATTCGTTGGGGGGGGGGACAATTAAATAATTAAGAAAGATTAAAATGAAGCGAAATTTAAGTTTCCGTTACATTTTTACAACAACCGTAAAACAGTGCATACTCAGCAAGTTTTATCGTATTTTATTTATTTTTTTGCATAATTAATGATGGAAGTATTTTTCTGTTTATTTTCTTAACATCTATTAAAAAAAAAAAGTAATTTGTACATTCTCTGGAAAAAAGAATCAAACTTTTCTCTACTTTCACATGTGTTCCATTTTAACAAACTGAGCCACAGCAACGCGTGGCCGGGTACAGCTAGTATATATATATATATATATATATATATATATATATATATATATATATACAAGTCAGTTTATGTATGTGTGTGTGAAAGAATTCATCTCTCATAGGTTCCGAAACAGCTGAGTCTATCTTTTACAAATTTCACACAAAGCTGGCAGTGTTCTTAGATATGTTTTGTACAGGAATTCATACAATAAGTATCGAAAATCGAAAAAATCAGATTTAAAAAATAGTGTTTCTTCTTTTATAGATAACATAATTTTTACAGGGAAATATTTTAGGTTACACCGTCCAAGGTTACACTGGTGTAACGTAAAGTATTCTCAGTAAAGAGAACTATTTTTAATATTTTATAGCACACATATCAGCTGGCGTGATACTGTAAACAAACACAGGTGGAATTTGATGAAGGATATTATTATTATTAGTAGTAGTAGTAGTATTAGTATCATTATTATTATTATTATTATTATTATTATTATTATTATTATGACATGGTTCCTCATTCATGAATACGTGAAAAATTATTGATGATGAAAGTTGCTGAGAATGTGGTAGGGCTTTTGGAGACAAGTATGGCTTAATGGAAAACGATTCTGGTAGCAAACAAAGAGGAGATGAGGCAGGTTAGCATTAAACGTGGAATATTTCAAGGAGATTCGTTATAGCCACTTATTTTTGTAAAGATAATGATGCCACTGAGCATCCTCTTGAAGAGAGAAAAAACTGGAGTATAACTTTGGATCTGATGACAGATGCCTCAACCATCTACTGTTTATGGATGATTTGAAAATATTAGATAGAAATGAAAAGGAAATGGAGAGACTGGTAGCACTTGTGGAGACATACTCAGAAGACATTAGGATGGAGTTTGGGATTAGTAAATGTGCGGTGCTGGTGATGAAAAGAGGAGTAAAGGTTCATTCGAATGGAATAGTGCTTTCAAATGGAGAAATCAGGAAAGAAATAGAAGATACAGGATATAAGTATTTGGCAGTGCTGGAGGGTGTAGGCATCATTAACAGAGAAATGAAGGAGAAAGTCAGGAAGCAGTATCTTAGAAGAATAAAACTAATTGCAAAGTCGAAACTGTATGGAGGAAACCTAATGAAAGCAGTGAACGCATGGGCAATCAGTGTTTTGAGATACAGTGCGGGAATTTTAGAATGGTCTGACAAGGATTTGCATGCCATGGATATGAAAACAAGAAAAGTTTTAGCAATGTTTGGTATATTTCACATTCGAAGTAGCGTAGCAAGGCTGTATCAAAAGAGGAAAGATGGTGGGAGAGGATTGAAAAGTGTAAAAGATTGTGTTAGAACCGAGGAGATCTCGTTGAAGGAGTATGTGGTTAGAAGTGAGGAGTGGATCTTAAGGTTGTGGCCAATGAAGTGGACGTATGTGAGACCAAGGCTGATAATGTGAAACGTATGGATAGAGAAAGGACAGAGGAACTGACTAGGAAGAAAATGCATGGAAGGTTCTTCCAGGATATAGCAGAAGTGGCTGATGAAAGATCATGGCAATGGCTTAGAGCTGAGTATCTGGCTAAGAGTACTGAAGCTTTTGTTTGTGCAGCAAAAGAGCAGGCATTAGTAGCACGATTGTTCAAAAAAGTGGTTCTAGGAGAGGAAGTTGCTGCAGAATGCTGGATTTTTGGTAAGACCTCAGAGTCAATTGCGCATCTTGCAGCGTGGTGTACTGGACTGTCCCAGAGAGAGTACCACAAAAGACACGATCGCATGGGACTCCGAATATATTTGGAGGTTTGTAAGAGGGTTGGGTGAAGTGTGCTGGAAAATGGTTTTAGGAGGTGCCTGATGAAGTGAAACAAGTGAGGATGGCAAGGTAGAGGTATGGTGGGACAAAATGTCATAACGACCAAGCAATTAGAACATAATCGTCCGGATTTGGTCGTCATTGACAAGGTCTCAAAAAACGGGCAGACAGTATCCTGGGGCAGGTCTGTGAGAGAGAAGGAGAATGAGAAGTGGAGCAATTATGCTCCATTGGTCTTGGAGATAAGGCGTATACACGGGGTTAAAACAAATAATCTCGGTCGTAGTTGGTACACTAGGAGTAGTATCAAATCGTCTGGAAGGACAATTGAATAAAACAACAAATCCCCGATGTTTTAGGCGGCCTTCAGACCTCTGCAATTATAGGTACCATCAACATCCTTAGGAAAAGCCTTAATCTTTGAAGCTCCTGGTTTGAAGCCGGGATTGAGGGAAATCCTCTGGAAATAAATCCCATCCCTTTCCAGAGAGACGTTGATAAACGAAATCAGAATTATTACTATTATTTACGAATTATTCTACCGGGCAAATTATTCCTCGTAATATATAATAATCAATAGAGGACTGATTCTATAATAATACATGCGCAATCTGCATGAATTAGGATATAATGTTTAAGTGTATTGTACGACATGGCAACGCCGAGATTCCACTTAGTATATATATATATATATATATATATATATATATATATATATATGTGTGTGTGTGTGTGTGTGTGTGTGTGTGTGTGTGTGTGTGTGTGTGTGTTCGCGCGCGTGCGTGTGTGAAAGTTTTAAAAGCCCAAAGCAATGTGGAAAGGACCGGAATGACAAGAGTAAAGAAAAGAAAAACAAACAAACATATAGACGGGTATGTTTCAGTAGAGAAATGTCTAACTGTTTATTCATCTATCATTCCTCACCTCGTTGTATAATCATTTTATAACCAAGTTGTTAGTATGTTCGGTGTATATAATGTCCGTTGGTGCTATGGAGCTTTGATTAATTTCGGAAGAAAATACCTCCCCTTTTAAAATGAAAACAAAAGTATATTCAAGATGGCGTTCAGTCCTGTTCACTTCCGCCATCTTGAATATATTTTTGTCTTCTTTTTTTCTCTTGTTTTACGAAATAATTTAGCGATAATTTCCGCAGCAATAAAGTTCCTTCTAACAACCAAAGATGGCTTGTTGCGCTTACTCGCGCCAAGCATGGTTCAAGGGTTGAAGTTGATCGTCATATATGCGACTTCTCTTGTGCTAGTATTTCTCACAATGAAACGTAGTATTAGCTGGGGGTTTCGATGTGGGCATCCCCCCCTTAGGATTGATAGAGAAAGTACTTTTGCCGAATTTGAGATATTAAACTCACAGCTCAAACCTCATGAACCACGGTCCAAAGATGTATTTTATTATATATGAACGCAAGGTTAGCTGAACTGGCGCATAAGCTCGCTAATTCCCCTATCAATACTAGTGATTTTACATGGATTAAGATTCATTATAAAGCTGCCAAGCTCCTGAAGACTAATAAGGATATTAATATTACTAATCCGGATAAGGGTGCTGGCGGGGCCATCTCAATACGAATGATTATATCAGGGAAATGTTGGATATTCTAAACGATGAATCCAAATTTAAGAGGCTTGGCGACATATCAGTTGACAGCACTTCGAACACTGAAGTGAAACTACAGAAACGTGTCCTTCAGTTACATAGGAAGAAATTTATTAATAAGGATACTTACGACAGGATCTGGCCCGTGGGTTCACAGCGACCTAGAATGTACGGGCTTCCTAAGATCCACAAGAATGTAGACCCATTTTTTCCATGATTGGATCACCTCCACATGAATTGTCCAAATGGTTGTCTGGGGTCCTTGAACCTGTAATAAAAAAAGTTTTCAGGTAATTGTATTGTGGATTATTTCCGTTTCGCTGCTACAATGCGGGAACTGGATTGTACTTCACAAACAAACTTCCTATGTTCGTTCGATGTTACCAACTTGTTCACAAATGTACCCCCCTGACGGGAGCATTAAAGTATATGCTGACGTGCTTTATCAGAGCCCATTGCCCGCTCCCATTTTTCCTGAGAATATTTTCCTGGAACTAATGGTTTGCTTCAGCTTTAATGATGTAATGTATCAGCAGGTCGACGGAATGGCTATGGGCAGTCCTTTGGGTGCTATCCTAGCGAATATTTTCCTAGGCTTTCAGGAATCCTTACTCCTTACTCGGGTCTCTAGACCTTTCTGTTATTGGCGGTATGTGGATGACACTTTTGTCATCTTCAAATCTCGCGAGGAAGTAAGCGATTTAAATAGTCTCCACTCTGCTCTCAAGTTCACTATGGAGGAAGAACAAAATGACTGTTTACCCTTTTGTAGAAAGGACAGAGAATCGGTTTCGTACAACTATATACAGGAAAACGACATTTACAGGCCTGTATATAAGTTGGGATTCTTTTGACCCTACCAGGAGAAAAATCAGTTTGATCAAGACTTTGGTCCACCATGCGCTCATGATTTGCTCGACTAGCAAACTTGATAATGAATTGAAGAAGATAGCTTATATTCTTGCGAAACGTGGTTTCCCTGAGGGTGTAATCTCTAAGCATGTTCGCCAAGCTCTTGTTAAAATTTAATACCACCCCTTGTTTTAGTCCGGCTAAGTGTCCAGTTTATCTGAAACTCCCTTATATTGGTTCTATCAGTAAAGGGTTTGTCGATAAAATTACCTCAGTTGTATCTCACTGTTTCTATACGGTGCAGCCTCGTGTGGTGTTCGGCACTAAAACTGCCTTCCCAGCTTTTAAGAAAGATATACTTCCAACACTACAAAAAAGTTTAATTGTATATCAATTTAAATGTCAGTGTGATGCTAACTATGTGGGTCGTACGTTTCAACGGCTGGGAGACAGATTAGCACGGCACGTCCCTGCGTGTTTTCGAAAGTCCAGAGGGTCTAGAATAAACACATTGTTGAACACATCCAGGCGTTCAAAGAACAATTCCGGGCATTTACGGAGCACATCTGGGCGCTCACCTATTCATGAGTCATCAACTGGTGTGCACTTGTATGACAATAAAGCATGTGGTGAAGCGTATTCGGATGGCTGTTTTCGCATTGTACACAAGGCCCGTTCCAAACAACATCTCAGTATTTTGGAGGACGTAACTGTACTAATGCGCAAACCATCGCTCTGTAGGCGAAAGGAGCTGTCGCATAAATTAGACCTGTTTAAAGATCTCTGATTAATAAAAGGATTTTTTAAAGCGAGGGTTCTAGAAAATCGCATTTTTGTAACATGTTTTGCGTGAACCGTTAAATAGCTGCTGCTAAAATGAAATTTATGAAGTATGGTTTCGTCCAAGGGCATAAATAATGTCTCTTTTTCATTGCGTATGTTAACCAAAATTAGTATTTTTCATCCTCAGTAGTTAAAAAAGAAACGCACATTCACTTATAAGTTTTTCCGTAGAACAAAAATCCGCTTCATCGATTTAAAAAAATTCTTTTAATGAAATACACGAGTTTTTGATTGATATATTATAATACTTCATCAACTACTTTTTTTTTAAATATCTAAAAAAAGAAAACATTCAATGAAATAGAAAAATTTGCCGTTTGATGATATCAAGCAAACCGCGGGTAAAAAATTAATATTATTTCCCTCAAAGAATATTGTCGTTGCAGTACTTCATACTAGCGAGTGTATTAGTTCTGGGTTCGGATTTATTTTACTGATGAGCCCGAGGTAGATTTAAATTCGAGTTTAGGTCTTCCTGTCTCTGGCTTTCATGGTTTGTGTGAGTTGCGGCGTTGTCCGATTGTGGAAATAATTTTATATACACATTCAAATCTATAATATAAATCTCACCTGTCTGTTTAAATGTATGTATGTATGTATGTATGTATATGTGCATAAAATGTTCGACACAAGCGACGGATTTTCACTAGATTGGTATCGTTTTTAAGCTCGACCCTTTGGACAACAAATTTCGGTAAATTGGCTACAAACATTTCTTCACCCTCAACTGGCCACATTTCTAAAGGGAGGGGTGGCTTTTTTCGTCGATATTTTCGAGAGTCACCCCTTTTTTCAGTTAACTAGCCTTAATTTAAACCTTCGCCACTTTCGGTTTGGCGATGAACGCACCGGCAACGACGTCACGTTTATTTTTTCACGTTCTTATCCTCCTTCGCGGTACGGGACCGTTCCTGCCTGCCTACTACTACTTTTTTTTTTTTTTTTTTTTTTATTGCTCAAAACACACCTCCAAAGCCCTGGGCAAGGCAAAATGTGTGTGTGTCTTTGTGTGTGTTTGTATGAATGCCAAAATCTTTCCACACACAATACGAACACTGACAAAAGTGCTATCGTTAGAATGATCGATCTTTCGGACGACTAATTAGTTATAATTAGCCAAAATGATTAATTCTGTGCTAGTCAACTGGGCTGATTTTTTGCAAGGAGGGGTCAGTTTTTGCGCCGACATTTTTGCAAGTAATTCACGCCTAGCCATCTCAACAAATGCTTAAAATACCTTATTTCGAGGGCCGTGACATCACAAGGGCGCCGTCGCCGATACAGCACACGTGTTTGCTTTTTTTTCATCTCATTCCCCTTATTCGCGCTCCAGGATCAAGCCTGGCTACTGCAGCTACCTTTTTTTGCGCTTGCACGGGTACTCGCTGCTATTTATTTAGGGGAGTGGTTACTCGATAGCCTTACTACACCACCTCTCCACACCTGGGCAAGGGCAGGTACCTATGTTAGTATATATATATATATATATATATATATATATATATATATACATACATACATATATATATATGTATGTGTGTATGTATATATATGTATGTGTGTATGTGTGTGTATGTGTGTGTATGTATATACATATCTATATATATGTATATATATATTGATATATATGTATATATACATATATATATATATTTATATATATATATATATGTATATATACATATATATAAATGTATGTATATATATGTATATATATATATATATATATATATATATATATATATATATATATATTGTTCTATTTTGTGACATCTACCTGATGAAGTGTTTGTCCATTAATCACCAATATAAAAACATGCTTCCTGTCTTCCAAAACTTTTTGTTCTGTCTATTCAACGCAATGAACCAACACAAGTGTCTCTTTTGAAGACATCCAATGACAAACGCAGAGAAATGGCGGTGAAAATCAATAAAAAGAAGATAAATATTCGGAAAATTAATAAAAAAAAAAAATATGCGGGGAAAATGAATTAAAAAAAAATAGCGGGAAAAATAAATAAAACCGTCCAATCAAATGAGAGAAATGAATGAGCCGAATGCAAATTTGTACAACTAAAGGTTTCGATCGCTCGGTTTTCGGGGAGAAAACTCTTTTGTCCCATCCTGAATGGACGTCTTCTTGTCCGACTAGGCGTAAAATACCGGTTCTCTGAAGAAAAAAAAAATGGCGGAATCCATGTCGGTATTTCGACGCTTCATTTCCAACATGGCGAATCACCACAATTCACTAGTTTTGGCTCCTCTTTTTTCCTTCTTTATTTTGGTTATTTACTTTTATTCTTTCATTATTGCCTTGACAGAGTTCAAACCTAGTAGGGGACGCCCTTTTCTCCTCCTTGCAAGCTCTTCCACACAGAAGAGACGTTGCGAGTTCGGCTCTGCTGTATTATTATTTTCATGGCAAGTGCTCGTCTGAGCTTCAATTTATGATTCCCCATGCTTAGCTTTCACAGAAATAACACGTTCACCTAGAACCACTATTAAAAATTTCCCGCCCTCGTTATCTGTTCTCAAATCTAAACACAAATTCTATGAACAAAACATCTTACCTAGAACTGTCCGCATGTGGTACTCTTTTTCACTGGCCTGCTTCCCAGCTAACTACAACATGGTCTATTTCAAGTCAAACGTAGACTACTTCCTGTTGAGTCGTTTCTTAAATAATTAAATTCTACCCAATTCATTAACGATCACTACGCTCCTGTTACAGTGATCACCGTGCACTTATTAATCTTTATCCTCGAGTAGATTTTGGCCTTGTAAAAAAATATTTCCTCTTTTATTTGTCTCTCTTTTTTTTTTAGTTTTTATGCTTTTATTTTATTTTTGCTTCCACTTTTTCAATTATATATTTTTTTACCATTAATGCAAACAAAACGACATTCCCATGTAGAGATACTATGTAGGGAGTTTAGCAGCGAGATTTCTGTTCACGGTACATTGAAATATATATTCTTTTTTGTACATGGTGGTCACTACTTATCAAGGCCCGGAGGCCACTCGGGGATAAGGGTTATTACGTGTACAGTAATCAATGGGATATTATTGTAGTAATCGTTAGTATTGGGGATTTGATATAGTGCCTTACTTAAAGGGGCGGTTCATCAGGAATTTGTTTATGTTGGACTTGAAGGCATCCAAGGTGAGAAACAGGCAAACGGAAGAGAGTTCCACAGGTGTGCACTTCTAAGAAAGAAGCTTTGTTCATGGAATCTACGTTTTGATTTAGGCACAGATAAAGAGTGGGGAAAATTATTGACAGTGGTTTCAGCTAGACGGGTGTTTATCGTCAAAGATTTGCGAGGGGGGGGCAGAGATTGGAGCTCAGAGAAGCACTTGCCATGGAAATAACGATAAAACAACGACAGGCTCGTAACGTCCCTTCTGTGGGAGAGAGATTGCAAGGAAGAGAAAAGGGCATCCCCCACTATGCCACGAAGTCTATGTTGTACTCTGTCAAGGCAGGATAGGCTGTTTTCCATGTCAGTACAGTCAAGGAAGCATGGGACCGGGAGGACATTCCAAAGTCTAGTAGTTCGAGAGAAGAAACTATTCGAGTAGAAGGCTTTTAAGCATCTAGGGCTCTGTAAAATGAAAGGGTGAGATTTTGGTGCCTTTATTTTTCTTTTGCAATTTTCTTTTATTTTTATTTTTGTTTCTTAGGCGGAAATTGCGATTTACTTCATTTTAATTTAAGTTAAATTAGTTATATGATCTCAACCACCATAAAATCAACCACTTTTCATGGCACTCTGATTATATTTATTCGGTTTTAATTTTTTTTTAATTTCACTCTGATTTTATTTATTCAGTTTTAGTTTTATTTATTGAACTCTGATTTTATTTATTCGATTTAAATTTTATTTATTGAACTCTGATTTTATTTATTCGATTTAAATGTTATTTATTTCACTCTGATTTTATTTATTCGATTTAAATGTTATTTATTTCACTCTGATTTTATTTATTCAATTTAAATGTTATTTATTTCACTCTGATTTTATTTATTCGATTTAAATGTTATTTATTTCACTCTGATTTTATTTATTCGATTCTTTTCATGGCACTCTGATTATATTTATTCGGTTTTAATTTTTTTTTAATTTCACTCTGATTTTATTTATTCAGTTTTAGTTTTATTTATTGAACTCTGATTTTATTTATTCGATTTAAATTTTATTTATTGAACTCTGATTTTATTTATTCGATTTAAATGTTATTTATTTCACTCTGATTTTATTTATTCGATTTAAATGTTATTTATTTCACTCTGATTTTATTTATTCAATTTAAATGTTATTTATTTCACTCTGATTTTATTTATTCGATTTAAATGTTATTTATTTCACTCTGATTTTATTTATTCGATTTAAATGTTATTTATTTCACTCTGATTTTATTTATTCGATTTAAATGTTATTTATTTCACTCTGATTTTATTTATTCGATTTAAATGTTATTTATTTCACTCTGATTTTATTTATTCGATTTAAATGTTATTTATTTCACTCTGATTTTATTTATTCGATTTAAATGTTATTTATTTCACTCTGATTTTATTTATTCGATTTAAATGTTATTTATTTCACTCTGATTTTATTTATTCGATTTAAATGTTATTTATTTCACTCTGATTTTATTTATTCGACTCTGATTTTATTTATTCAAGTCTGGTTTTATTTATTAGATTCTAATTTTATTTATTCGACTCTAGTTTGATCTATTTCACTCTGATTTTTTCTATTCGGCTCTTAAATTATTTATTCGACTTACATTTTATGTATTCAGCTCTGATTTAATTTATTCGATATTATTTATTCGAAATAAAATTAGAATTTAATAAAAAAAATTATTTATTAGATTCTAATTTTATTTATTCAACTTTGATCTTATTTATTCCACTCTAATCTGATTTATTCGACTCTGCAATTATTTAGTCGATTTTAATTTTCTTTGTTTTACTCTGATTTATTTATTCGACTCTGACTTTATTTATTTTAATTTGATTTTAATTATTTCAATTTGATTTTATTCATATTAATTTTATTTAATTTATTCGACTCTAATTTTATTTATTTTAATTTTATTTGATTTATATTAATTTGATTTTATTTATTCGACTCTAATTTTATTTATTTTAATTTGATTTTATTTATTTTAATTTGATTTTATTTATTTTAATTTGATTTTATTTATTCGATTCTAATTTTATTTATTTTAATTTGATTTTATTTATTTTAATTTGATTTTATTTATTTTACTCTGATTTTATTCGCACAACTTTGAATTCTATTATCTAATAATGAAAATGCTGATTGAATGAATCCAATATTTTTCCCGATGTAATTTCTCAATGACTTCTAAATTCCCGATTCCGATAAATTACCAATTCTGATTATAATTATTTATAATATTTAGACCCATGACTGTAGGGTGTTTGTCTTTTTCACTTTTCAGATTACCGTAAGAAACCCCTGTAATATATGTTGATATTTTTTTCCAAATATAAAAATACAATTAAGTTTTACTCTTTGTTTGTTTGTTTGAATCAACAAATGTTTATCATCAGTAGAAAAAAATGGAAAATTATGTTTTAAACAAAAACTAACAAACAAACAAAATAGCAATTAATTAAATCGTTTTTAGCATGGGAAAAATAAGCACAGATTCCGATATCCGATTTCGATTTTTCTTATTCTGATTCCGATTCACACTAATCGATATGGCACAATTCTGAACAAGATATTCTAATTCAAAACCATTTCGATTTCATTATATGAAAATGTTCTTCTTTTAGAACTAAAACTAAATATTTTTCCTTTTATAATATCCAATTTTTTTCATTATTATACTTCTTTGTTTCTTTTTCTTTTTATTCATCTACTTATGTTTATTATTATTGTTATTATTTTTATTAATAATAGTAGTAGTATTGTTATTGTTATTGTTATATTACTGCCATTGTAATTGTTGTTATTATTGTTATTGCTATTATTGTGTTTAATATCATTATTATTGTCAGAAATATAGTTATTATTATTATTATTGCTGTTAATGTTATTATTGTTATCATTATTGCTGTTGTTGCTATTGTTGTTATTATTATTGTTATTATTATTGTTGCTATTATTATTGCTATTATTATTATTATTGTTATTATTTTATTTTTATTATTTTTATTGTTATTGTTATTATTGTTATTATTATTATTAACGTTGTTATTATTATTGTTATTATTATTATTGTTGTTATTATTATTGTTATTATCATTGTTATTATTATTGTCATTGTTATTATTGTTATTACTATTATTTTTATTGTTATTGTTATATTATTTTATTGTTATATTATTATTAATGTTATTATTGCTATCATAATTATTGTGTTTATTAATATTATTGTGATTATTATTATTGTTTTTATTATTATTAATATTGTTATTATTATTGCTATTGTTATAATAATTCTTATTATTGTTGTTATTGCTCTTATTGTTATTATTATAATTGTTGTCATTGTTATTATTATAGTTATAATTATTTTTTCAAAGGAGTCATCATTATCAAGGCCCGGTGGGCACTCGAGGATAAGGGTTACTGAGTGTACAGTGGTCAAAGGGAATGTGTCGTAGTCATCGTTAGTAGTGGAAATTTGCTAAATTTGATTACTTAAGTGAATGACGTATCAAAAACTTTTTTACGTTCAACTTGAAGACGACCATATGGTGGTTAGCTGGAAAGCAAAAAAAAAAAAACGGAACAGAATTTCAGATGTGCAGTTCTAAGAAAGAAGCTTTGCTCATATAATCTGCGTTTAAGTTTAGGCACAGAGTAGAAGAAATCATTGATAGTGTTTTCAGCTAGACGAGTGTTTTTCGTGACACTCAGACCATGGGGGGGCTGTAGATTAGAGCTCAGACAAACACTTGCCATGAATATAACAATAAAGCAAAGACAGGCTCGCAACGTTTCTTCTGTGAGAAAGAGGTTGTAGGGAAGAGAAAAGAGCATCCCTCAGTAAGCTACGAAGTCTATTTTGAACTCCTTACGTACACTCCTTCGTTTGCTGCATGCAGAGTCAGAGACGATCAGCCAACAATAAGACGGGCGGTCCAAACGTAATGGTTCCAATTTTTATTGCGCCCGAATGGATCAGAGGGATTGCAAAATGCATTATTTTGATGACTGAAGTCATGCATTCATAGTCTAACAGATGCATCTCTCCGTTACAGATATTGACTTTTATAATCAAATATCAACTTGTAAAATCAACAAAGTTTTATTTATTTTACAGATGATAATCTGATAAGCGAGAGTGTTAGGATCAGTGTGGGGGTGGGAGTTGATTTGTCGGTCGAACGATAACAGAAGTGTGTCTCTGGCTTCTCTCTCTCTTCTCTCTGTCTCTCATTGTCTTTTCCTAGTTTATATTTGTATTTATTTTGACATTATTTTTCTATTGTATTATGCTACGTACTTTTAGCCATTTCAGTCCAAAGCTAAATATGTTCCTCGTTTTTTCCCTCGATGTTTTCTGATCTCGAATATTCGCCAGGAATCCGATTTACAACTGGTTTTGCCCGGCTCCGATATTTTCCGGCGTTGTCCGTCACCTATGCAATATTACAAAACAACCTTCTGTTTCTCCTTCTCTCTCTCCTTCCCTCTTTTCCTTTTTCTTTTCTCTTCAAAGGACTTTCTTAAAACCTTTAGAGAGAGAGAGGGAGAGAGTATGTGTGTATGAGAGAGAGGAAAAGAGATATAGTTAAGAAACGGGGAGATATGCAGGCAAAGAGAAACATGGGGAACCCTCTCTCTTTTATTCTCTCTCTCTCTATCTCTCTCTCTTTCTCTCTCTCTGCTTTTCTGGAATTTCTTTGTTTGGAACCAGCTCTTGAAAACACTATTTAACGCTTCATCAGGCTTCCTTTCTTGAAAGAGAAAAAAGCGAGATAGATAGATATATAGATAGATAAAGAGAGAGAAAGAGAGGGAGAGAGAGAAAGAGAGGATCACCCTCTTTCATAAGAATTATACTGTTTCCTATCATATTTTTTCCTTTTCTCCTACTCTTGTCCTTGACCCCCTGTTTGTTTTTCTACCGCTACCCTTTCGTTTGTTTCCCCCTCTCCCCTTCCTCCGAAACAGGGGGCATTTTCTCCTTTTCACTCTCCTCCTCCCTCCGTTCCCCCGCTTCAAGAGGTTGAGGGAATGCATATTCTTTGGTCTCTGGTGCTTTTGGCGTGGAATGATCAGCAGGTTAATTAATCACAATCGCGCATGCGTATTAATGAGAACCAATCGACGGCGCCATGCCTTGTCGATCAAAGATGAACGAGAGGGATTCCCTTCTGAGTGGAGAGAGAGAGAGAGAGAGAAAGAGAGAGAGAGATAGAGCATAGTCTACCTGGCAGAGGAGTTTTTGCTTAAGTGATGGGAACAGCCAGATAAAGAAGAAGAAGAAGAAGAAGAAGAAGAAGAGGAGGAAGAGGAGGAGGAGGAGGAGGAGGAGGCTTTGTGGGGAGAAGAAAAAGATGAAGAAAACCATCATTATTAGCAACCTCAAACTCAGGGAGGTAATTGTGGCTAAGTGATTAACGATACCGAAAACACTGGTGTGCCAAGATCGAATTCAGTTCCTTCCACGGAAACACTTCCACAGGGATGTTGACAACCTTCAGTGCTTTCGCCTTTAAGTACCCGATGTCTTTCTGAAAAAGTTTTTTTTAAATTCCAACTAATATTCTAACTAGAAAAATAGCGGAAGAAAATAAAGAACAACAATAGCACTAAAAACAAGAATACGAAGAAAGAGAAGTAACCACCACAATAATGTAGTCGTAGAGAGTCAAAGAGGATTGAAAGACAAATGGAGAAAAACACTGTGACGCTGTTGCAGGTGCCGGTCACTATCAAATTGCCTTGCTTATAGGCTAAGAGTAAGGTGGGGTGTTTTACACGAGGTTTAAGAGAGCCCAGATTTCTGGGAAAATGATAGAGTGTGTTTTTATTGCGATATTGTAGGAAATAGTACTTCTTAACGAAATAAAGTGAATATTTGGCACCATGGGGTTTGGTTTGACATCCATGAATATATCGTCAGTAGACAACGTATTTTATGTTAAGCTACAAACTACCTTGCAGGTGATAAGAATTAACTTGAAAAACGAAGTAACCACATGAATGAGGGAGTTATGGAGAGATATGGGTTAAGAGAGAGAGAGAGAGAGAGAGAGAAAATGATTTCCGATGAAAAGAAAGGAAAAAAGAGAGAATTATAGAGATTGATTAACAGAAATAAAATAGAGGGAGAAATAGTAATACTGCGTAGAGAGAGGACAGATTATAAATCTCATAAAACCATTGGTTTAGCAGATAGAAAAGGACTTGCTTGCTGGAAGTCGAAAAAGACCGCACTGGTTTTAGGACTTTAGCCCAAAATGGCTGAGTAGAAAAGCTCTTCCTCCTTTGACTGAGAAACCATCTGAAGGAATCCAAGTTGAAAAAATCCTGCATCAGGAAATCGTTAATAACCCAATTAGTTTTATATTTCTTTTTGTACGAAGTGCACCTGAAATATCTTTTGAAAAATTATTCTCGTTTATAAGAGAACGATCTGCGAGTCATACCTACTTTTTGATTGCCTGTCAAATTGAAATGCAATTGATTTAAAATCTATCCTGAACTGAACACAGTTACATTTGGAAAGGCCCGTCACTAGACGAAGATAATAGTTTAGCCACGTGGACTTATGGTTAACCCCACGGTTTAGGAAGTGGAGACGACTTTGTCCAGTGAGAAAGGATTGTAAAAAACACCGGTTGTCAGGTTACAGCACTAACCAGACTTTCATAGGATGAGTAGGAAGAGGATAGTGGGGAGGGTTTTTTTCCACCGAAATTCCACTGCCCAATAACTGTTACCAATGAGAAATCAATGGTAAACGGCTGTTACGATGACGCAATTTCCTTTGCAAAGGTTATTCAGAGATATGGAGAGCATTTGGCATCTGGTGGACTTGTTGTTGCTCAGACTTTCCATACACACACACACATAAACACACATACACACACACATATATATATATATATATATATATATATGAACAAATGATTAATAAAACATGTCAAAAAAACATCTTGAAAAATAGTTAAAAACATATTTAATTTAAAAAGGAAGCACAAGATAAGTGAATAGTCCTTAATCCGCGGAGTTTCGAAGAAATACTCTCCTTCTCATCAGAGGGCAGGAATTAGCAAAATGCGGGATCGGATTTTGCATGTAAAAGTATTTAATGAAACCACAAGTAAGTCACAGATCTTACTTGGTTAAAAATGGGCGAGGTAAGGGGAATAGTAGGTAAAAGAAAAAATGATAAAATGAATGGATAGTCCGGTGAAGGGTAAAAAATCCAAGAATGGTAAAATCCAAACACGGTCGAATTAAAAACTTCGAATCCAACAGGTAAATTCCAAAGGAATTGCGTAACTGGAAGATGGTCCAAAATGATCTAAAAGGCAGAATTCCTTGGAAAAGATCACAAATGGAATGAGTTCAAAATCATTAAAAGAAAAGTTCTTTGTGCACAGAAAAAGCACTGGAGAGAATATTTAAAACACGTCTGCCAAGGCCGGAAGAATCAAGTAAATTAAGGTTAAAAAAAAAAACAAAAAAAAATGGAAAAGCGGTGAAAGTTTAAATTTGAAAAAGCAAGGTTAAAATGATCCCGACAAAAAGCGCGAAAGTTGGCGTTAATAATTAGGTCAACTTAAATACGCACGTGAAAGTCCCAGAATGAAATTAAGAAACACGAGTCAGTGAAACAGGTAAATGGCTAAGTTTATAAAATAGAGCGTCTATTATATTTAGAATAGTAAAAAAGTGAATAAGTAAATAAAACAATAAAACAATAAAAAAATTTTTTTTTAAATAGAAAAACTTTTTCGATATAAGAGCTTGATATTTATTTATTTAATAGTACAGAAGTTCAGAAAAACATTGTTACCGTCGGTTTCAAGCCGAACATAAAGGGGACCAGTTAATGATAAAACGTAAATGATGTTAGGTTCTCATCAACATGGCTGACGAGAACCTAACATCATTTACGTTTTACCATTAAGTGGTCCCCTTTATGTTAGGCTTGAAACCGACGGTGCCAAAGTTTTTCTGGACTTTTTTACTATTAAATAAATAAATAAATAAATATATATATATATACACAAACACACACACACACACATATATATATATATATATATATATATATATATATATATATATATATATATATATATTACTAGAGTTGGTGTCACCGCTCATATATGCCCGAATACCACACGAGGAGATGGATTAATGAGGTCTTGTGATCGTATGCATCATCGTGATTATCGATTCATGGCAGAACTGTTATCATCTTATCCTCACAACGTTTCGGTCGATGTAACCTCCGACCTTCGTCAAGCCTTAAAGTCGCAATGATTTGGCAGTAAAATGGGAGGTAGTTCTGCACTCTATTGTTTAAATTATTTGGATCTAGTTTGAAGTTTACACGAATTATAAAGATAATTTAATTATCAGAGATTCAAAGGGGTATCATTTCTCACTTATAATTAAATTTTTAATTAAATCCATCAATCAATTTACAAGTTCTTAGAAAAAATAATATTTACGAAACTAAGAGGTTGAATAAGACCATGCTATAGTCAACTAGATAACAGTATTGAATAAGACCATGCTATAGTCAACTAGATAACAGCATTGAATAAGACCATGATATAGTCAACTAGATAACAGCATTGAATAAGACCACGCTATAGTCAACTAGATAACAACATTGAATAAGACTATGATATAGTCAACTAGATAAGAGCATTGAATAAGACTATGATATAGTCAACTAGATAACAGTATTGAATAAGACCATGCTATAGTCAACTCGATAATAGCATTGAATAAGATTATTATATAGTCAACTAGATAACAGTATTGAATAAGACCATGCTATAGTCAACTAGATAACAGCATTGAATAAGACCATGCTATAGTCAACTAGATGACAGCATTATATAAGACTATGATATAGTCAACTAGATAACAGTATTGAATAAGACCATGCTTTAGTCAACTAGATAACAGCATTGAATAAGACCATGCTATAGTCAACTAGATAACAGCATTGAATAAGACCATGCTATAGTCAACTAGATAATAGCATAGAAAAAGATTATAAAATATAGTCAACTAGATAACAGCATTGAATAAGGCCATGCTATAGTCAACTAGATAACAGCATTGAATAAGACTATGATATAGTCAACTAGATAACAGCATTGAATAAGACTATGATATAGTCAACTAGATAACAGCATTGAATAAGACCATGTTATAGTCAACTAGATAACAGCATTGAATAAGACCATGTTATAGGCAATAAGATAGCAGCATTGAATAAGATCATGTTGTAGTCAACTAGATAACAGCATTTAATAAGACCATGTAATAGTAAAGTAGATAACAGCATTGTATAAGACCATTCTATAGTCAACTAGATTACAGCATTGAATAAGACCATGCTATAGTGAACTAGATAACACCATTGAATAAGACAATGCTATAGCCAACTAGATAAAAGCATTGAATAAGACTATGATATAGTCAACTAGATAACAGCATTTAATAAGACAATGCTATAGTCAACTAGATAGCAGCATTGAACAAGCCCATGCTATAGTCAACTAGATAAGAGCATTGAATAAGACCATGCTATAGGCAACTAGATAGCAGCATTGAACAAGATCATGCTATAGGCAATTAGATAGCAGCATTGAATAAGACTATGTTATAGTCAACTAGATAACAGCATTGAATAAGACCATGCTATAGTCAACTAGATAACAGCGTTGAATAAGGCTATGCTATAGGCAACTAGATAACAGCATTGTATAAGACCATGCTATAGTCAACTAGATAACAGCATTGAATAAGACCATGTTATAGTCAACTAGATAACATCATTGAATAAGACCATGCTATAGTCAACTAGATAACAGCATTGAATAAGACCATGCTATAGTCAACTATATAAGAGCATTGAATAAGACTATGCTATAGTCAACTAGATAATAGCATAGAAAAAAATTATGATATAGTCAACTAGATAACAGCATTGAATAAGACCATGCTATAGTCAACTAGATAACAGCATTGAATAAGGCCATGCTATAGTCAACTAGATAACAGCATTGAATAAGACTATGATATAGTCAACTAGATAACAGCATTGAATAAGACCATGTTATAGTCAACTAGATAACAGCATTGAATAAGAACATGTTATAGGCAACTAGATAGCAGCATTGAATAAAATCATGTTGTAGTCAACTAGATAACAGCATTGAATAAGACCATGTAATAGTAAAGTAGATAACAGCATTGTATAAGACCATTCTATAGTCAACTAGATTACAGCATTGAATAAGACCATGCTATAGTCAACTAGATAACAGCATTGAATAAGACAATGCTATAGCCAACTAGATAACAGCATTGAATAAGACTATGATATAGTCAACTAGATAACAGCATTTAATAAGACAATGCTATAGTCAACTAGATAGCAGCATTGAACAAGCCCATGCTATAGTAAACTAGATAAGAGCATTGAATAAGACCATGCTATAGGCAACTAGATAGCAGCATTGAATAAGACCAGGCTGTAGGAAATTAGATAGCAGCATTGAATAAGACTATGTTATAGTCAACTAGATAACAGCATTGAATAAGACCATGCTATAGTCAACTAGATGACAGCATTGAATAAGGCTATGCAATAGGCAACTAGATAACAGCATTGTATAAGACCATGCTATAGTCAACTAGATAAGAGCATTGAATAAGACCGTGCTATAGTCAACTAGATAACAGCATTGAATAAGACCATGGTATAGTCAACTAGATAACAGCATTGAATAAGACCATGTTATAGTAACTAGATACCAGCATTGAATAAGACAATGCTATAGTCAACTAGATAACAGCATTGAATAAGACCATGTTATAGTCAACTAGATAACAGTATTGAATAAGACCATGCTTTAGTCAACTAGATAACAGCATTGAATAAGACCATGCTATAGTCAACTATATAAGAGCATTGAATAAGACCATGCTATAGTCAACTAGATAATAGCATATAAAAAGATTATGATATAGTCAACTAGATAACAGCATTGAATAAGGCCATGCTATAGTCAACTAGATAACAGCATTTAATAAGGCCATGCTATAGTCAACTAGATAACAGAATAGAATAAGACTATGATATAGTCAACTAGATAACAGCATTGAATAAGACCATGTTATAGTCAACTAGATAACAGCATTGAATAAGACCATGTTATAGTCAACTAGATAACAGCATTGAATAAGACCATGCTATAGTAAACTATATAAGAGCATTGAATAAGACCATGCTATAGTCAACTAGATAATAGCATTGAATAAGACCATGTAATAGTAAAGTAGATAACAGCATTGTATAAGACCATTCTATAGTCAACTAGATTACAGCATTGAATAAGACCACGCTATAGTTAACTAGATAACAGCATTGAATAAGACCATGCTATAGTCAACTAGATAACAGCATTGAACAAGTCCATGCTATAGTAAACTAGATAAGACCATTGAATAAGACCATGCTATAGGCAACTAGATAGCAGCATTGAATAAGACCATGCTATAGGCAATTAGATAGCAGCATTGTATAAGACTATGTTATAGTCAACTAGATAACAGCATTGAATAAGACCATGCTATAGTCAACTAGATAACAGCATTGAATAAGGCTATGCTATAGGCAACTAGATAACAGCATTGTATAAGACCATGCTATAGTCAACTAGATAACAGCATTGAATAAGACAATGTTATAGTCAACTAGATAACAGCATTGAATAAGACCATGCTATAGTCAACTAGATAACAGCATTGAATAAGACCATGTTATAGTCAACTAGATAACAACATTGAATAAGACCATGTTATAGTCAACTAGATTACAGTATTGAATAAGACCATGCTTTAGTCAACTAGATAACAGCATTGAATAAGACCATGCTATATTCAACTATATAAGAGCATTGAATAAGACCATGCTATAGTCAACTAGATAATAGCATAGAAAAACATTATGATATAGTCAACTAGATAACAGCATTGAATAAGACCATGTTATAGTCAACTAGATAACAGCATTGAATAAGACCATGTTATAGTCAACCAGATAACAACATTGAATAAGACCATGTTATAGTCAACTAGATAGCAGCATTGAATAAGATCATGTTGTAGTCAACTAGATAACAGCATTGAATAAGACCATGTAATAGTAAAGTAGATAACAGCATTGTATAAGACCATTCTATAGTCAACTAGATTACAGCATTGAATAAGACCATGCTATAGTCAACTAGATAACAGCATTGAATAAGACAATGCTATAGCCAACTAGATAACAGCATTGAATAAGACTATGATATAGTCAACTAGATAACAGCATTTGATAAGACAATGCTATAGTCAACTAGATAGCAGCTTTGAACAAGCCCATGCTATAGTCAACTAGATAAGAGCATTGAATAAGACCGTGCTATAGGCAACTAGATAGCAGCATTGAATAAGACCATGCTATAGGCAATTAGATAGCAGCATTGAATAAGACTATGTTATAGTCAACTAGATAACAGCATTGAATAAGACCATGCATTAGTCAACTAGATAACAGCATTGAATAAGGCTATGCTATAGGCAACTAGATAACAGCATTGTATAAGACCATGCTATAGTCAACTAGATAACAGCATTGAATAAGACCATGTTATAGTCAACTAGATAACAGCATTGAATAAGACCATGCTATAGTCAACTAGATAACAGCATTGAATAAGACCATGTTATAGTCAACTAGATAACAGCATTGAATAATACCATGCTATAGTAAACTGGATAACAGCATTGAGGTTCTGTATTTCAGAGATGTGCAGTTCTAAGAAATAAATTTTGATCATTAAAATTTACCTTTAGTTTATGGGACAGCTAGATAATTTGGGAAGTTCATTTAGTGTCCTCCGAATTCTTTTTTCATTACATTTGATAAACTTTGTAGTAGATGTTTTACGAATATCTATTTGTGTCTGAGGAGATGTGTAGTAATCATCCGCCATTCAACGAAACACTTGTAAGAAAAATACATACGTTAGCATATAAAAAATCTAATGCAAATTTGTGAATATGAATTAATTCTATCTGTTGGATTTCGATTGTAATATATATATATATATATATATATATATATATATATATATATATATATATATAT
>NC_136521.1:41174894-41234894 GCF_053919585.1 Euprymna scolopes
AACTAGTGTAGTGGATTACGTCTAAAAGATAAAATATCGTAGAGATTAAAAATTGTGTTTGGAAATATAGCGGTGATAGATTAAATAAATAAAACGACACGAGATTATGAAAGAATCTTTTTTTCTTCTTCTTTTTTTTAAATTAGAAATAATTGAATTGGGATAAAATAGCGCAGTAACTTAAAAGATGGTATCTAAAAATAAGAATAGGAGGTGATAAAATGGAGTCTAAAAATAGATAATGATAAAATACAGTAAATAAGTAAAATAAAAATAAAATTAAGTGAAATTACGAATTTTTTTTTTTTTTTCGCGTTTAACCGGTGTCTAAGTTGTTTTCTTTAATAATTATTTTCGACAGAAAGGGAGCAACGTGGAAAAAACCTTTTCTTTGCTTAATTATATTGCTGGAATGGGAGATTATAGCTGACTCAATTAAACGTCGTGTGGATCTGTTATGTATGTGTTTAAGGAAAGTTGCTTTGTTAAAATCAAAATGGTGGTCGTTTTCCATGATGTGACAAAATATGGCGTTGAGTGTATTGTTGTTTTTTACATCTCTTTTGTGTTCATATATTCTTTTATTTAAATTACGTTGAGTTTCTCCTACCTATATTCTTCCACAATCAAGGCAGGGTATGGAATATATTCCGGCTTTGGTGTTAATGTTGGTATTAGTTATAATTTTACGTGTTAGATCCCTAATTGTTAAAGAGTTTAGTTTTGTTATTTAAATGCCTGTCTTATTTAGGTTCTTATAGATTGTGTCGTTGTTTTTATTAGTTGGTAATGTTAATTGTCTGTTGTGTGTCTGGCTATTTAAGGAATGGTCTCGGTGTCGGTTATGGTAAATTCGTAATTTCACTTAATTTTATTTTTATTTTACTTATTTACTGTATTTTATCATTATCTATTTTTAGACTCCATTTTATCACCTCCTATTCTTATTTTTAGATACCATCTTTTAAGTTACTGCGCTATTTTATCCCAATTCAATTATTTCTAATTTAAAAAAAGAAAAAAAAAAGATTCTTTCGTAATCTCGTGTCATTTTATATATCACCGCTATATTTCCAAACACAATTTTTAATCTCTACGATATTTTATCTTTTAGACGTAATCCACTACACTAGTTTACTCTAATTAGTTCTTCTCTCATAAAATGTATATACATGTATATATGACATCTAATTTACATAAAGAAAACACGCTGCTCTCCCCCATCATTATATATAGTCCCAATCCTCCGACTCTCTCGTCAATGACCATCCCTCTTGAAGAAGCCCGCATAAATCGGGCGAAACGTTGAGTATCCAGGTCCTTCCACCTCCATTTTATTTCATATATATGTATGCATATATATATATGTGTATGCATATATATATATATATGTATGCATATATATATATGTATGCATATATATATATATGTATGCATATATATATATATGTATGCATGTATATATATGTGTGTGTGTGTGTGTGTGCGTGTGTGTATGCCTTTAGTAGCATCAGCTAGAATCGAAACCAAAACGTCTAGCTTGGCAGCTGTAATCGGTATCGTTTGATCTAAGTCCATAACATATGTAAACTTTAAAACTTTCTTATAATAAGGTTTTTTAAGCTATACATTTTTTACTTGTACGCATGCGTACAAACATCACGTTTCAATTTTTATCTTTTTACCAGCTACAACCGAATTAAATGTGTTTTACTGATCCAAATCCTCGCATATATCAAGTTTATAGAAAGGTCTGACGAGGCTGTTGTATCGTAAACATGGTCCAACATCCGAAACATATGTAATCAAACAGATTAAACAGTAAAAAAGAAATAAAACACATATTTGCTCTGCAATAGTATTGAGCACTCTTTTCAGGTTTTTACTTATTACCAGTTTTACCAAATATATATATATATATATATATATATATATATATATATATATATATATATACTAGCAAAAGTACCCATTGTTGACTGGGTTCAAACACAGTCTACGGAAAATGGACTCTGATTTATGAAAGTATGATAGGTTATGAATAGGAAGGCTTTTAAATTTGGGTTGAATTGGGGGGGGGTATCAAAACCAAAGCAAAATATGATGAAAGTAAAAATAAAATAGATAAACCCTATAATTTCTTATGCCATACTTGTTCACACTGAAACACTTATCACAATATTCTGTGGATCTATATTAAAAAACCTTGTTAAACTTTGTGACATATTTTCATTCTATGGAGGTCAGGTGCGAACGAACACCCCATAATTTTATTCTACCATATTTCTTTTAACTGAAACATAATTATCAAAGTATACTTACGCAGATAGATATGAAATGTCCTTATTAAAATGTGTGCCTATTTCCATTCTATGAAGGCCAGGCGCGAACGCAGACCCCACAATTTTATTATACCATCCTTACTTAAGTTAAAACATACTTATCAAAGTATTCTAATGTACATCTATATCAAAAACCCTTGTAAACGTTTTTTTCTAATTTTTTAATTTTTTATTTCCATACTTTGTGGATCAGGCGCGAATGCAGACCCCACAATTTTAATGAACCATCGTTCTGCCAGATCAAAGATACTCAATCCATGTGTCTCGATACATCTTCTATCATTATATGCAATCAGTTTTTTTTTACTGATCCAAATCCTCGCATATATCAAGTTTATAGAAAGGTCTGACGAGGCTGTTGGATCGTAAACATGGTCCAACATACGAAACATATGTAATTAAACAGATTAAACGGTAAAAAAAATAAAACACATTCACTTATTATATATTCTATAAAAAAAATTAAAAAAACCTCGCATTGTTCTTGGCTTTTAATTTTACCTTATAGTTTGTTTTTTTTAAATAGTCAACCATATAGGAGCCTATTCGTGACCATACACAAACACACACACACACACACACACATTCAGCTTTATATCATATATATATATATATATATATATATATATATGCGTGTGTGTGTGTGTGTGTGTGTGTGCGTGCGTGTGTAGGGAGACTGGATGTTGCCCGGGATTGAATGATGATCAACTAATGTTTCACACTCTTACTTTATTATTGTCATCAAAATCGATAAAATTGCCCATTTTTTTCAATCAAATTGTCTGCTCTGTGTGGGGACCTATCGCTCTACACCGGGAAGAAGCTTCACGTGCCTCTTCGAAGTGACCTAGTCCGCAATACACTGTATTCTACATTGCACTGTAAAGAACCCTACTGTTTATTTTATAAAATTATTTTTCATATATAATGCCTTGAATTAAAGTTTAAACTGCAAAGATCAATTATCATGCTTAAGTTGTGCTCTAAACATAGACTTTTATTTCAAACGCGTCCCTGTCATATCAAAGAACTTACGGTTGATTTTATATACCTTACTGCTTGTGCAGTTATAATGGCTTTAATTAAAGCTTAAAATGAAAAAGTCATGTAGCATAGTGCAATAATGCTTGAAATAGAAATATTCATTTCGAATTCGCCCCTGTTATATGAAAAAAAAACTATTGATTTAATATATTGGGCCTTTCGGCTTGTGTGGTAAAAAAAAAACTTCTCAAATGCACTTGTGATGTTAAGCTTTGTAAGGTGTTAACTTTAATCAAAATTGTATGTTTATTCTTTCATTAAATTATTTGTATTATCAATTGAAGACATTCCGATACAAAGCTTATCTAAGAACACTGTCAGATACATGATGTACCTTCGTGTGAAATTTAATAAAAATAGGTATCGTCGTTTTCAAGTACACAGGCAGGGAACTCAAACAAACACACACACACACACAGACAAAGCTCTTTATATATAAGCTATTAAGCGAAGCACCCTATTAATTTATATGTAAACAACCTGTTGGTTAGAGCAATATTGCGACGGGCGGGTGTGGATTTTATACACACTCGAAGAGAAATATTTACAGCAACTGATCGTGGTCTGATGGTGAGAACTCCCGACTGTCAATGTATGTACGATCCACGGCTAGGGAAAGATGTATGTCTAGCCGAATCGATAAGTTGTGATACAACAAAGCAGTACTGTATGTAGATGACAATTAAAGCCCCCCCTTCTTTGGGTTGAGCACTTATTAAATATATTTTCACCCGACGCATATTTAAGCTGTCAAGTGAAGCCCACTATTAATTTCTTTGTAAACAACCTGATAAGTTGTGATACAACAGAACAGTACTGTATGTGGATGACAAATATATATATATATCTATCTATATATCTATAAAAACAGAGATGTGTGTGCCACAGACGATTTCTGATTGGTTAATCCAATAATCACATCTCCTAAAAAACAATGGTTTCTACGCTCTTACCTTTACCATAAAATATTATGGCTTTATTTATTGTCCATCTTGGAAGGGTTTAATTTTTTAATAACTTGTTATTCACAAATTAAAAAAATACGAAACTATACTACACGAAATCAAACGCTCCGACAAACTTAATAGTAGTACTAGCAAGCACACGCGCACACACGCACACACACACGTTCACTACCGTCACGTTGTTATGGCAACCAAACAATGTTTACAAAATGTCTACGCACGTTCGTAGACATTTTGTAAACATTGTTTTTAAAAAATAAAAAATAATACTTCTATTATGTTTTAAACGACTGTAATAGTTTATTTTGGAAGTATATTTCATAAAGAAAATTGACAACCCACTTTAAAAACAGAAATTACGAGTTTTATATATTTTATTCGCAGTTTTTTGTTGACTCTTCTGGCGGCCATGTTGTAAGCCCTAACGGTATTTTTGGAGATTACCCAAATAAATGTTATCAAAGGCAAGATAAGTTACTTTTCCACCAAACTGGATATATTTTTCGTGTTTTTATTCAATGTAGCATATTTATTCAGCTCGAAAAACGGGTTTGTATTACTGTACACATAAATTCGAAAAAGTTGTCAAAAACCAAATATATAACAAATACATGTTATCAAAGGCAAGATAAGTTACTTTTCTACCAAACTGGATATATTTTTCGTGTTTTTATTCAATGTAACATGTTTATTCAGCTCGAAAACCATACGGTGTTTACCGATGTATTGGAAAATTCAAGATGGCGCCTCACTCCCTCTTTAACACGGTAAGTTTGGGAAAAGGTGTTATAAATAAAAAACTAGAAAAAATACTATTAAAAACCCGCCGAATATATGTCAACCTATGTCACGGTAACATATTGAGCGAGTTTTTAACAATATTTTATTCAGTTTTTTATTTATAACACCTTTTCCCAAACTTACCGTGTTCAAGAGGGACTAAGACGCCATCTTGAATTTTCCAATACATCGGTAAACACTGTATGGTTTTCGAGCTGAATAAACATGTTACATTGAATAAAAATACGAAAAATATATCCAGTTTGGTAGAAAAGTAACTTATCTTGCCTTTGATAACATTTATTTGTTATATATTTGTTTTTGGCAACTTTTTCGAATCTATGTGTACAGTAATACAAACCCATTAAAAATATTGTTTTTGATTTTGAAAAAATATTGTGGTTCATTTGTATTTAAAAATATTGTGGTTCATTTTGATTAAAAAAAAATCATTTTGATTAAAAAAATTGTTTAATTTTAATATTTGTTTATTGTCTTAACTCATATCAAATGTTTTGCTTGTGTTCTGCTTCAAATATTCATATTCTTACATGCATAATTTTCATTTAATTTTATTAAATAAACTTCAATTTTACTACAAATCAAATCGTGTTCCTTCACTTTTTAAAATGTAATTTATAAGTAATTAAAGAACGCATTCTAATCTTTAAAATCTATAATACAACGAAATATTTAATTGCTTATAATACTTAAACAAACAACTTGTGTTTTTTTATTATTTTTTTATTATTAATATTAGATGAGTTTCAGTATAAATCATCGTGTTCTTTATTTCAATCCAATTTGGAAGTTTTGTAAATGTATATGATGTTTATAATGACCTATGATTGCGTATTTATATACATTATTTTCCCTATCCTTCTGTTCATCGTACATTTTTTACTCCCAAACTTAAACATGGTGGGTGCATAGAATTCATTTACCGATACAAAAGAAATGATAAGTAAATAAATCCATAAATAAATATTATAAATGGTTTATTTTAATACTTGCCAGGATGCGGAGGAAAATGAATGAAGGGGGAGGGGAATGAAATAAAAACATTTTGGAAACAGATTAAGTTTGAAAGAATTGCTTTGCACAGAAAGAAATTAATGAAAAAAGAATAAAATTAAATTTCTTTTCCTTCTTGATTTCTTTTAGTTTTTTATGAAAAAGGAAGTCAAAATTAAGACTATAAAAAACAATTTTTATTAAGAGCGAACCTCAGTCGTCAGGTCTGTAAAAAAAACGTGGAATAATCAAGAAATGTTTTCTAATACATTTTTTTTTTTTACTTATGTGTTCATTTGTCTCTTTGAAGTTCGTTTGTTTAATATATCGGTTTGCAATATCACTTTGTCATTCTGTCAGACTCAAATTTTAAATCTACATATCTATAAAAGTGAAAGTGTGTGTGTGTGTGTGTGTGTGTGTGTGTGTGTGTCTGTGTACATTTCCCTACGAAATAACTCTGTCAATTTTTAGTCTACAGACTCGAAATTATACAGGGTACTGAGATTTGGAAAAATCTATGTGATCGGTTTTTAGCCAGAAATTTGGCGATTAAGGGGTCAAAGTTCAACGATTTGAGCTTTGAGAACTCTAGCAAACTTCTCCGACAATTTTGGGTCTACACCCTTGAAATTTTAGATATAGGTTCCGTGGACATGGATCTAACTTAATAACTTGATTTGAGGCCAAAAAAATAAATTTTCCGGGGTCATAATAGGGGTCAAAGTTTAAAAAATTACCCCTTTTTTTTGCTCAGCATACACCTCCAAACACCCGGGCAACGCCGGGCACCCATGCTAGTATATATATATATATATATATATATATATATATATATATATATATATATATATATATATATATATAAAGCGGGGAGAGCGCCCGGCTTTAACCCGATCGTAAAAATACGCTTAAATATGATATTTTAATTTCTCCAGATTTCGTATATATCATTATTATAGAGTCGTGATTTCAAACGTAGAAAAACAGGTATTTAGATGCCATCAGCTAGAAGTGAAACCGAAAGCAAACGACTAGCATTCAAAGCTGGCGACGTTACCACTGTACCCACGTGACACGTATATGAACTGATTAAAAACTAAACTAAGATGAATGTACCATATGTATAACGATTGTTTTAAAATTTTGACGCATTTCGACCCCTCAAATATTATTTTAACCAATTAAAAAACATACAAGAACTGTCTATATATATATATATATATATATATATATATATATATATATATATATATATATATATAAATCCCACCATCATTTGAGAGCCCCTAGCGCCGCTCTGCGACTTTCGGTGGAGATAGAGTTTGAAAATATGGACACAGACAAACAGGCATAATGAGTTTTATAAATGAGACTATCGAGGGGGGTGTTTTGCCCGCCTTTGCCCCCCTTTGCCCGTCTTTGTCAGCTTTTGCCCGCCTTTGCCCGGCATTGCCCGGTCGTAAAGTACGCTTAAATATGATATTTTAATTTGTCCAGATTCGTACATATCATTAGAGAGTTATGATTTCAAAAGCTTTTAAAAAAAGTGTATTTGGGTGCCATTAGCCAGAATCGAAACCAAAGGCAAAACTGCAGCATTTAAAGCTGACAGCGTTACCACAGTGCCAACGTGACACGCATACAAACTGATTAAAATTTAAAAATAAACTAAGATGAATGTACAAAATGCATGACGATTTTTTTTTAAATTTTATTTGGATACATTTTGACCCCTTAAAACCTATTTTAACCGGCTAAAGACCCATAAAGAAATGGTGCATAAAAAATCCAATCATTTGAGATTTCTGGCGCTGCTCTGCGAATTTTAACTTCGGCTGAGATATAGTTTGAAAATATGGAGACAGACAGACAGATAGGCATAGTGAGATTTATAAATTAGACTAGGGTGTGGGGGTGTTTTGCCCGGTCGTAAAATACTCTGAAAGGTGTTATTTTAATTTCTCCAGAGTTCGTATATATTATTATAGAGTCGTGATTTCAAAGGTAAAAAAGGGTATTTGTATGGCATCAGTTAGTATCGAAATCGAAACTGCAGCATTTAAGCTGGTAACGTTGCCACTTCTCCAACGTGACATGCATATGCACTGTTTTTGTTTTGTTTTTGTTTTTTGTTTTTTCGTTTGCTTTTTCGGTGTTCCAATCTATTTTAACGTCTTTTTAGTTTTAGTTTTCCTGTTTTCGTTTTTTAGTTTTTCATTTTACTTTTTTATTTAATTTTGCTTTTTCCCCGTTTATTTCCCTTTCTTATTTTTTTGTTGTTGTTTTTTTTATGTTTTTATCCTTTTTTTTCTTTCCATTCTTTTTTTTTTTTTTTCCTCTATCCTCTTTCAGTTATTTGCTTTTATCTTTTTTTCTTTTTTTTCTTTCCGTACCTTTTTTTCTTCCTTTTGTTAACATTTTTATTTCTTCTCTTTCTTTTATTTTTTCTTCTTTTGTCTTCCATTTTTTCCCATTGTCTTTTTTTTCTTTCACCATCTCCTTCCCTCCATTTCTTTCTTTCTTTCTTTCTTTCTTTCTTCATCTCTTTCTTCTTTTATTTTCGTTCCATTTCTATTTCTCATATCTTTCTTTATCATCATTCATCCTCATCTCGATTTACGTCCCTTTGAATTAGAAATACATTCAAGACGATTCTGACCAATTCTCCAAAAGCCCGGAAAAACAACATAGCACGAAATATCGACATCGATATAAAAACCATTAGCCTAAAGTAGTTTCCAAAACGATTTACGCAAAACCGAACTGACCTGAAACACCCGAACCTCACGCCTGGACGTAGCTGAATCACGACCTCCGTAAAGCAGGCCTGTTTACTGCAAAAATTACGTCATGCACATAGTAAGCAAACGAGACTTATCGAACAGACTGTCGATAATGAAGAAAAGCAATTCTTACAAAACCACTGGGAAACTTAAAAAAAAAACATATTTAAAAATATAAATATACTGAACAAGATTTATGTTAAAGCTGAATTTTATTTATTTTTTATTATCTATTTATTTAATACAAGTAGGCCGCCCGGCGTTGGCCGGTCGTAAACTACGCTTAAATATGATATTTTAATCCAGGCTGATTTCGTCTATATGATTATAAATTATCGATTTATTATCGATTATTATATATTATATTGTATATAATATATAATATCGATTATTATATATTATATTGTATATAATATATAATATCGATTATTATATATTATATTGTACCCAATACAGAATAGTAATTTCAAAAGTAAAAGATATGACTTGGTACGATGAACTAGAATCGAAATATAAACTAAAATTATAGTGTTCTAGCCTGAGTCGTTACCGTTTGAGCTACCGTCAGTTAGATAAGAAAAACTGAAAATGAACAAACATTAAAGAAATATCTTCTTGCATGAAATATTGACATCGTTATAAAAACCATTAGCCTAAAATAGTTTCTAAAACGATTTTGGCAAAACCGAACTGACCTGAGACACCCAAACCTCACGCTTGAGCGTGGCTGAATCACGACCTCCGCTTATATATATATATATATGTATATATATATATATATATATATATATATATATATATATATATATATATATGCGCATGTGTGCAAGAGAATTTAAGCTGACTTACGGCTGCCAAATGTCTTTCTTTTTTGTTTTTTTTTTAACTTACTAACATTTAATTCTATCGGCTACATGTCCATAAAAAACAGTCGACAAAAATCCAATCTTTTAACCTGCCTAGCACTGCTATGCGACCTTTCGTCTCGAGGCAGATGCAATTTGAAAAATGGAGACAAACACACATAAAGACATAAGGGGCTTTATAAATTATTAAATTTATGTACAAAAAAAAAAAAGGATGCGTTGTTTCTGCGTTAAAAATAGATAAACATCGCGTGGTCGCATGCGTTTTGCAGACTAAAATTCGTTTACTATCTTATAAAAGCAGAAATTTATATCATCAGATGAGAAGGAAGACAGGTTATTGATACAGTGAAACGCGGGATCGAGCTTAGGTAACATTAGAAACTTATTGTGTAATAAATATGAAAATAAACCCAAAAAGATGAAAAAAAAATAAAACATATGATGAATATAAATGAAGCTGAGGATATAACGTTGAGGGAAGTAACGAAATAAAGACGGACTTGCCCGTATATTATTGTGTAAAAGTTTCCTTATTTTTCATAATACAATAAAGCTTTTGTCTTCATTTTGTTTGTTACATACAAAGCCAAGCGATGCTGACATACCAAAATAACCAGCAGTATTCTGTTTTTCTTCTTTTTTTTCTTTTTTTTTTTTGTAATACCAAACAATCGCTAGATAAAGATTATGTCTACATGTAGTGCGAAACTGTTTCTTTTCGAAGTTTTGTTTATCTACTTATTACCAATAGCTTTGACGTCGGCAGATAAGCGATACTTCTGGGGCAGGCCTGCTTTGCGGGGCTCGTGACCGAACGCGATTAAAATGGAGAGCGGAGGTGAAGCGATCTATAATCGACACTGGATACTTTCTTTAATAAACCCTGACCACCTTAAAGATCAGGCTAAATTGCAAAGAACAAAAACAAACCGACATTTCTATAACCGTGAATGACGACCACTCCCCCTCCATGCCGATCCCCTAAGAGGTTTTAATGTAAAAATCAGAAATAAGCACTAAATAAGAGATAGGCTCTAATCCTGTTAACAAACTTCAACTCGACCGATTCGTCTTTGGTAATCGAGACGACATAAGTGCACAAATCAACGATGATTGTGTGCCAGTCGAGCGGCAATTACTGAGACGTTTCTATCCCCCCCTCTCTCTCTCTCTCTCTCTCTCTCTCTCTCTCTCTTTCTGTCTCTCTTTGTCTCTCACGCGTCTCCCACTCTCACAATGTACGTCACATTGTACTTTTTTCTATTACACTCTCTCTTTATCTATCTATATATCTATCTATCTATCTATATATATGTATATATATATATATATATATATATATATATATATATATAGATCTTGTCTCTGTCTATCTCTCACGCGTCTCCCATTCTCACAATGTGCGTCACATTGGCCCTTTTCTCTGTGGGTTTCTCTTTATCTATCTCTATTTCTTTTTATCTTCCTCTCTCTTCCTCTCTCTATCTATCCATCTATCTACCTATCTATCTACATGTCTATCTCTCTTACACACACATAGTATCTATCTCTCTTAGTCTCAATCCATCTCGCTTTAAATCCAACCCTTTTCTTTCTCCCTCTCTCTTTCACTCTCTCACTCTTTCTCTCTCTCTCTCTCTCTCTCTCTCTCTCTCTTATATGTATATATATACATATATATATACATATATATATATGTATATATATATATATATATGTATATATATATATATATATATATATATATATAAATCCAAACGTAGATTCCATGAGCAAAGCTTCTTTCTTAGAACTGCACGCCAGTGGAACTCTCTGCCGCTTGCCTGTTTCCCACCTGACTACAACTTGGACGTCTTCAAGTCCAACATAAACAAACTCCTGACAAACCGCCCCCTTAAGTAAGACACTCTATCAAAAGCCCCAATACTAATGATTACTACAATACTATCTCATTGATTACTGTACACGCAATAACCATTATCCCTGAGTGGCCTTCGGGCCTTGATAAGTGGTGACCCCCATGTAAAAAAAAAAAAAATATATATATATATAAAAGGATAATCACATTTACGAGGGAAAATTATTTCCAACTAGTATTTAGGTAGAGTGCTTTCTGCTAAACGTATCGCAGGCAAGAGAAACAAATAAATGGCATCTACTATAAGGGCGATACACTCATACTAAGCTAGTTGTGACCTCGGTAATATATTAAGAAGGCATAGGAAGTAAATGCATTTACATGTAACCTACTGACATAATTTAATTTGGCCTATTGACTCTCGTCATAGGTCCCAAGAACAAAAACCGGAAGTAGATAGCGTCTAATGAGAAAAACGGAAGAAGATAAATAACTATTTGGGGGGATTTTGCAGAGAAGCCAACAAACAAAAAAAAAGAGGTTAAAATTCAAATATATACAAAATAATAAATGTTACTAAAAGCAAGATAAAATACTCCTCTTACTGCCTGGATGAGATTTGTCTGTTTTAACGGAATTTAAACCTTTTATTCGTTTTGAACAAGAACTAGGGTCGACCTGCTAATTTAAACAAACAAGCGACAATGTAACGATAGAGGAAAACACTGTCTTCGGGGAGTCAAAAATAGTTCAAAACTCGAAAAAATGTAAACAAAATACTGATGGAAATCTATCCAGTAAATGTTACAGTGACAATTATCGAGTGGATTTCTATGGCTATTGTGTTTATTGCTTCGAATTTTGAACCATTTAAAGACTTTGAATAGGACATCACGTTAGAGACGATAATAACATTACGTTAGAAGTGTGGATGACGTTCGCGAACACGTTCTAGAAGACGATCCCGTGGGTGATATCATGATCCAACAATGAGGAAATGAATGTCGCTTTAACAAAGAAAAAAAATAGTTGAAAGTTTTTTTCTAATCTTTGTCTACTTTGCGACTGAGGCTACACTTTGTTGGTTCCCGGACAACATTAAAAAACATCTAATCAACTAAAATAACACCAGTAAATCGAGATATTGTATAACTATGCTAGACAATATAACGATGGATAAAACTCGCTTCTGACCTTAGTTCACAACATTGGATGATATATTTCCGAAATTATATTAAGACAACGCTGAAATACAAAATCAGCGTTTTCGTCGGCCATTACATTCGGACACATGCAGTTAAAAGAGAGAATTTCTTGCTAAGTTATTATAGCAAGACCTTTTAAAACTTTAATTATGAGTAACATTTGAAATTTCATAACGATATTTAGAAAAAAAAATACCATCGTATATATCAATTATTTATCAAATAAATCGTTAAAAGAATTATTATTATTATTATTATTATTATTATTATTATTATTATTATTATTATTATTATTATTAGAGTTTATTTTTCTTTACCTGAGTGTTTGTTAGTGTCAAAAAAGGACAGGAAGACAGTTGAAAATTTTTTTGAACCTCGCAAACTCAATTACAATATTATTAAATTTGAAAATTTCTTGACGTTCGGGCCAAGATGAAAGTGTAGTATCTGTTCTTCAGACGCTACACTTCAATTTCTTGTTCTCTGCCAGTGGAGGAGAAATCCTTCGCGACTGAGACAATTTTTATTTTTGTTCCTTTTATCCACTTTAATAATCGACCCTGGTGTCTAACTCTGTCCCGTGGAGAGGCAAAGTAGATTGGAACTTTGTGTATATCAACATTAACAAATCGAAAGTTATGGAGATGGACTCGCCGTCATATAAGTAGAAGGCAATTTTGAGGCCAGAGGGGTGGCAGCGCTAGAAACAAACATGGGGTGCATTTTAAAAGAGGAATTCCTCGGGGTTTTTTTTTAGGAGCGATCATAGAAAAGTGAAACTTGTATCAAAGTAGAAATAAATATATAGATGAAAGTATGGGGATAATGGGGAATGTTTAATGGGGACGTTAGAGATAAAAAGAAAAATAGGAGGTTTCTTTCGCGTTGGCGGGGGTGTTCCCTGATAAAAACTACGTATTAGATAATTTTGAAGCCAAAACAAAGCATTATTACGAAAATAAGCAAATATTTATTTTTGTTTGAAATTTATGAATATATTTTGAAGTTACATTTCACCCTCAGCATTTCTTTCCTTTTGTTTTGCCGTGATGTTGTTGGAGCAAGTAAAAATCCGTTTGTTGTTTTTCACAATAGTATATTCAAATGTCGGCATGGTGCGTTGGTCACGCGGTATTCACGTTAGGTGCGTGTGTTCCTTGATAGAAGCGCTGATTGAGTTTGAATAAAATAAAATACGTATTAGATACGTTTGAAGCCAAAACAATGTATTATTACGAAAATAAAGAAATATTTACTTTTGTTTGAAATTTATAAATATATTATAAAGTTACGCTTCATTCTCTGATTATCTGCTTCAACAACAACATTGCAAAATAAAAGAACGAAATATTGATGAGGGCGTTAGAAAAAATAAGAAATAGATTTAATTTTTTTCTGTATGTCTTCTGATACAATTTTTTTAAACAAAAACATTTCTTTTTATTATTTTTTTTCTGTATGTGTTCTCATACAATTTTTCCAAACAAAAACATTTCTTTTCATTTTTTTTTCTGTATGTGTTCTCATACAATTTTTCCAAACAAAAACATTATTTTTCATTATTTTTTTCTGTATGTGTTCTGATACAATTTTTCCAAACAAAAACATTTCTTTTCATTATTTTTTTTTTTGTATGTGTTCTGATACAATTTTTCCAAACAAAAACATTTCTTTTCATTATTTTTTCTGTATGTGTTCTGATACAATTTTTCCAAACAAAAACATTACTTTTCATTATTTTTTCTGCATGTGTTCTCATACAATTTTTCCAAACAAAAACATTTCTTTTCATTATTTTTTTCTGTATGTGTTCTGATACAATTTTTCTAAACAAAAACATTCCTTTTCATTATTTTTTTCTGTATGTGTTCTCATACAATTTTTCCAAACAAAAACATTACTTTTCATTATTTTTTCTCTATATATTCTGATACAGTTTTTCCAAACAAAAACATTTCTTTTCATTATTTTTTCTGTATGTGTTCTGATACAATTTTTCCAAACAAAAACATTTCTTTTCATTATTTTTTTCTGTATGTGTTCTGATACAATTTTTTTGAAACAAAAACATTACTTTTCATTATTGTTTCTGTATGTGTTCTGATACAATTTTTACACACAAAAACATTTCTTTTTATTATTTTTTTCTGTATGTGTTCTCATACAATTTTTTTAAACAAAAACATTTCTTTTTATTATTTTTTTTCTGTATGTGTTCTCATACAATTTTTCCAAACAAACACATTTCTTTTCATTATTTTTTTCTGTATGTGTTCTGATACAATTTTTCCAAACAAAAACATTACTTTTCATTATTTTTTTCTGTATGTGTTCTGATACAATTTTTCCAAACAAAAACATTACTTTTCATTATTTTTATCTGTATGTATTCTGATACAATTTTTCCAAACAAAAACATTACTTTTTATTATTTTTTTCTGTATATGTTCTCATACAATTTTTCAAAACAAAAACATTTCTTTTCATTATTTTTTTCTGTATGTTTTCTGATACAATTTTTCCAAACAAAAACATTACTTTTCATTATTTTTTTCTGTATGTGTTCTGATACAATTTTTCCAAACAAAAACATTTCTTTTCATTATTTTTTTCTGTATGTGTTCTGATACAATTTTTTTGAAACAAAAACATTACTTTTCATTATTTTTTCTGTATGTTTTCTCATACAATTTTTCCAAAAAGAAACATTACTTTTCATTATTTTTTTCTGTATGTGTTCTGATACAATTTTTCAAAACAAAAACATTTCTTTTCATTATTTTTTCTGTATGTGTTCTCATACAATTTTTTTAAACAAAAACATTTCTTTTTATTATTTTTATCTGTATGTGTTCTGATACAATTTTTCCAAACAAAAACATTACTTTTTATTATTTTTTCTGTATGTGTTCTGATACAATTTTTACACACAAAAACATTTCTTTTCATTATTTTTTTCTGTATGTGTTCTCATACAAATTTTTTAAACAAAAACATTTCTTTTCATTATTTTTTTCTGTATGTTTTCTGATACAATTTTTCCAAACAAAAATATTACTTTTCATTATTTTTTTCTGTATGTGTTCTCATACAATTTTTTTAAACAAAAACATTACTTTTCCTTATTTTTTCTGTATGTGTTCGCATAGAATCTTTCCAAAAAAAACATTACTTTTCATTATTTTTCTGTATATATTCTCATACAATTTTTCCAAGCAAAAACATTTCTTTTCATTATTTTTTTCTGTATGTATTCTCATACAATTTTTACAAAAAAAACAATTCCTTTCATTATTTTTTCTGTATGTATTCTCATACAATGTTTTCAAACAAAAACTTTACTTTTCATTATTTTTTTCTGTATGTATTCTCATACAATTTTTCCAAACGAAAACATTATTTTCATTATTTTTTTCTCTATGTGTTCTCATACAATTTTTTTGAAACAAAAACATTACTTTTCATTATTTTTTTCAGTATGTGTTCTCATACAATTTTTCCAAACAAAACCATTATTTTTCATTATTTTCTTTTGTATGTATTCTCATACAATTTTTCTAAAGAAAAACATTACTTTTCATTATTTTTTTCTGTATGTATTCTCATACAATTTTTCAAAACAAAAACATTTATTTTCATTATTTTTTTCTGTATGTGTTCTCATACAATTTTTCCAACAAAAACATTACTTTTCATTTTTTTCTTTTGTATGTGTTGTCATACAATTTTTCCAAACAAAAACATTTCTTTTCATTATTTTTGTCTGTATGTGTTCTTATACAATTTTTCCAATCAAAAACATTAATTTTCATTATTTTTTTCTGTATGTGTTCTCATACAATTTCTCCAAACAAAAACATTAATTTTCTTTATTTTTTTCTGTGTGTGTTCTCATACAATTTATCCAAACAAAAACATTAATTTTCTTTATTTTATTCTGTATGTGTTCTCGTACAATTTCTCCAATCAAAAACATTAATTTTTTTATTTTTTTCTGCATGTGTTCTCATACAATTTCTCCAAACAAAAACATTAATGTTCTTTATTTTTTTCTGTATGTGTTCTCATACAATTTTTCCAAACAGAAATATTTATTTTCTTTATGTTTTTCTGTATGTGTTCTCATACAATTTTTCCAAATAAGAACATTACTTTTCATTATTTTTTTCTGTATGTGTTCTCATACAATTTCTCCAAACAAAAACATTTCTTTTCATTATTTTTTCTGTATGTGTTCTCATACAATTTTTCCAAATAAGAACATTACTTTTCATTATTTTTTTCTGTATGTGTTCTCATACAATTTCTCCAAACAAAAACATTTCTTTTCATTATTTTTTCTGTGTGTATTCTCATACAATTTTTCCATACAATAACATTTCTTTTCATTATTTTTTTCTGTATGTATTCTCATACAATTTTTCCAAACGAAAACATTATTTTCATTATTTTTTTCTCTATGTGTTCTCATACAATTTTTTTGAAACAAAAACATTACTTTTCATTATTTTTTTCAGTATGTGTTCTCATACAATTTTTCCAAACAAAACCATTATTTTTCATTATTTTCTTTTGTATGTATTCTCATACAATTTTTCTAAAGAAAAACATTACTTTTCATTATTTTTTTCTGTATGTATTCTCATACAATTTTTCAAAACAAAAACATTTATTTTCATTATTTTTTTCTGTATGTGTTCTCATACAATTTTTCCAACAAAAACATTACTTTTCATTTTTTTCTTTTGTATGTGTTGTCATACAATTTTTCCAAACAAAAACATTTCTTTTCATTATTTTTGTCTGTATGTGTTCTTATACAATTTTTCCAATCAAAAACATTAATTTTCATTATTTTTTTCTGTATGTGTTCTCATACAATTTCTCCAAACAAAAACATTAATTTTCTTTATTTTTTTCTGTGTGTGTTCTCATACAATTTATCCAAACAAAAACATTAATTTTCTTTATTTTATTCTGTATGTGTTCTCGTACAATTTCTCCAATCAAAAACATTAATTTTTTTATTTTTTTCTGCATGTGTTCTCATACAATTTCTCCAAACAAAAACATTAATGTTCTTTATTTTTTTCTGTATGTGTTCTCATACAATTTTTCCAAACAGAAATATTTATTTTCTTTATGTTTTTCTGTATGTGTTCTCATACAATTTTTCCAAATAAGAACATTACTTTTCATTATTTTTTTCTGTATGTGTTCTCATACAATTTCTCCAAACAAAAACATTTCTTTTCATTATTTTTTCTGTATGTGTTCTCATACAATTTTTTGAAACAAAAGCATTACTTTTTATTATTTTTTTCTATATGTGTTCGCATAGAATCTTTCCAAAAAAACATTACTTTTCATTATTTTTTCTGTGTGTATTCTCATACAATTTTTCCATACAATAACATTTCTTTTCATTATTTTTTTCTGTATGTATTCTCATACAATTTTTCCAAACAAAAACATTTCTTTTCATTATTTTTTTCTTTATGTGTTCTCATACAATTTTTTTGAAACAAAAACATTACTTTTCATTATTTTTTTTCAGTATGTGTTCTCATACAATTTTTCCAAACAAAAACATTACTTTTCATTATTTTCTTTTGTATGGGTTGTCATACAATTTCCCCAAACAAAAACATTACTTTTCATTATTTTTTTAACCTGTTGAATTGATTTATGTGCTTTACATGAATTGTTATTATTTATTATTCTACTAACTTGCCAATATCTCATATAAAATTGTGTTCAGTTTTAATACGAACAGCAATCGAAAATATGGGGTATGTTACTATGTTGAGAGATTGAATTTTGCCAATTATCATTTCTTGAAGATTGAACATTGGACACTTGATTTGTATCTCCTCCCCACTTTGCTATTGTTTATTAATGACTGAATGCCAAATCCTTGAGAGATAAATAGGTTTTCGCGTTCCACACGAATGGCTGGCTAGAAGTCCTGATTTACAGCCTAGCGAAATATTTCTTTGGGTTTAGCTGACGGAGAGAGTCTACTTCACAAAACAGTAATTTAGAGGAACTTAAAGAACGAAGACGTAGAGTTGTGACGACCATTTTGTAAAAGTTTCTCGTGATGTTGTATAATTTGTTATATATTTTGTCTTTTCTTCGGCATCGCCGTAAAAAAATTTTTTTCTTCGGCATAAAATACATGTAAAATGGGAGCAAGTAAGATAGAGAGAAAATAAAAACTGTTGTAAGTAGTGCTGACGTTTTGATATGTGTGCTTTTTCTGCATAAAAATAAAATGTACAAAGTGAGCGAGCAAGAGAAAGAGAGAACGAAAGAAAGTAAGGAAATTACAACTGTTTTAGATAGTATTGATATTTTTAATGTTTGTTGTTCCTTCTTTGGCAGCCCCGTGAAATGATTTTTTTCTTCGGCATAAAAAGAAATGTAAAAAGTGACATAGAGAACAGAAATAAAAACATTGTGTTGATGCCGTAAAAGTTTGTTTTTCGGCAATCCATAAAGCGAGCGAGAAGGAAAAAGAGAAGGTGAACAGGAATATAAACTGTTGTAGGTAGTGTTGTCGCCGTTATGTTTGTGTGTTTTCGGCATAAAAAGAAATGTGCAAAGCAAGCGAGAGAAAGATATAGAGAGAGCGGGAGAGAGGGAAAGAGAAAGGGAATGATAGAGGAAGAGAGCGAGAGAGAGATGATATAAAAACTGTTGTGGATATAGCTGACACCGTGTAATATTTGTTGTTTTTTCTTTGGCATATACGTGAAATCTTAACAAGCGAGCGAGAGAGAGACAGAGAGAGAGAGAGAGAGAGAGAGTTGAGAAGAATATATACATAGAGAGTAAGGGAGTAGAGAGGGGAAATAAAAACTGTTCTATGTAGTGTTGACGCTGTAAAATTTGTGTTTGAGTAAAAAATGTAGAAATCGGGCGAGTTCATGAGAAGGAGAGAAAGTTAGAGAGAAAATAAAAAATGTTGACGCCGTTTAATGTTTGTTGTTGATTTTTTTTCAGATTAGCCGTGAAATGTTTTTTTCAGCATAAAAAGAAATGCAAAAAGTGAGCGAACGAGAGAGATAGTGAGGGTGCAAGCGAGCGAATTGGGAAATATATATACAGAAAGAGAGAGACAGAGAGAGAAAGGAAATAAAAACTGGGGAAATATTGTTGACGCCTTAAAATGTAAGAAAATGAACACAGCAATTTACTCAGAGGGGTAATAGGTATCATTTTGACGCCATATTTGAATGGTACATTAGCGTTCGTTTAGCATGCGAATACCGTTCATCCGAAATATAGGAAAGGTAAGAACTCAGCCAATCGGAATGAGCGGATTAATTCTGGGGAAGATTATTATTTTTAGATAAGAATAGGGAAAGATAATATTATCTCTATGAGTTTATGATCTAAGCACAATATGTGTACAATGTGTGTATTTCCTCCCGTTATGGACTGGGTGGTAGCAGGAAATTAATTAGAGGGAAAAATAGAAATTACTTCCTCTAAATATGGTTGCGATTGTGATGGTGTTGCTCCTAGGATAAAATGCAGGATTTTACTATCACGACTTACATGTGTCTAAAATTTCGTACTAAAGTTACATAAGATAGTGGCTAATAGTGTGGACATAAAAAATTTGTATGTGGCATCTTTTGTCGGTACATAGTGAAATTTCTGCAATCAAAATATTATATAATGAGATATAGAAATGCACAAACCATATATATATATATATATATATATATCGCTCTCTGCCTGTATAAATATATATGGGAGTGTGTAATTGTTATATATATATATATATATATATATATATATATATATATATATATATATATATATATGAGCAAACAGATAATAAAATATGTTAAAAACACTTTGAAATGAGTTAAAAACACATTTAATCTGAAAAGAAAACACTAGATGAATGGATAGTCATTAATCCGCGGAATTTCGAAGAAATACTTTCTTTCTCATCAGAGGGTAGGAATTCGCAAAATGCGGGATCGGATTTTGCATGCAGAAATATTTGATGAAACAACAAGTACGTCAAAGATCTTACTTGAAAACAAAAAAAAAGTGGAGCAGAGGGAATATTGTGAAGAAAAAGGTGATTACACATAAATGTATAGTCTGTTGGAAGATTAAAAAAATCCAGTGACGGTAGAATCCAAATGTAAAACTTCAAGAAAGTTAAAAGAATTATATATATATATATATATATATATATATATATATATATATATATATATATATATATATATATATATGAACAAATGATTAATAAAATATGTTAAAAGACATCTTGAATTAAACATATTTAATTTTAAAAAAGGAAGCACAAGATAAATGGATAGTCCAAAAAGAACCAAAAAGAAACTGCAACTGTATTAACAAACATCTTTGCCCACTCAATAATGATTGCATCCATAAAGATGTAATATATTCATGCACAATTACAGAGCTCCCACGCAATTCTCCCATAATAGACAATAACATTTTGCCACCAAATTATCCTTCCTCCGACCCTCCCTCTGATATTATTATCAATCCAACAAACGATTCAACCAGCCCCTCTATTTTCAATCATACAACCAGCTATAATAATAATAATAATATTTTTCATAGCAGCCATCCTAACACTGATAACACTAATTATCCCCTCCAAACCAATCCTGATACAATTGCTGTCCTACCCTCTGTTCATCAAAATTAACAAAATTTAAATTCTCTTCCCAGTATAAATCAACAAATTAATATTAATTCTCGACCCCGAACTATTAATAAAACATATACATATATAGGTGCTACTTCAACTTTAATAAAGAAAAGAATTTCAAACCACACTTCTTTCAATAACCAAAAGTCAAATAATAACCAGGGAACTTCTCTAACTACACTGGTTAAAAATCTTAACTCTACCAATACCCACTTTTCAATTAAATGGACCATCCTAAAAAAAGTTAAGTCTTATACTCCAGGATCTAAGTCTTGTCACCTGTGTACATCTGAAGCTATAACTATTATAACCTCCCCTCAAAGTAGTAATATAATAAACTCTAAAAACGAACTGATCTCTTATTGCAAACATATGTCCAAGTTTAGATATGGTAAATTTGAAATCACATAGCTATTAATTTAACCCTTCAAATATATATCTTTTCCCATAATTTTTTTATTTTTTTAATCTTACCTTCTAAGCTTTTTATATGTTTTAATTTTTTAATTTTTTTTTTTTGTTTTTCTTTATTTCTCTGGCCGGTTTTCCATCTGCTGTCTCCGTTTTATGGTATAAGTATACCGATTAATTAAATATATACATCAACCTACTCATTTTTATTCTATGTATTTGTTTACTTATATTTAACTATATGCATTTACATACACGTTTATTTGCCTTATTCCGGAGTTTGCAGATACCGGCCTCTCCTCTTATTTTGTATGTAAGTATGTATGTTTTTTGTTTAACTTGTATATGTTTTTGGATATGTGTATATGTTTATGCATGGGTGTGTGTTTGTATATATATGTATATATATATATGTGTGTGTGTTATTGTATATGTATTCATATATGTGTATATATATTTATATGCGTGTTTGTATGTATATACATGTATGTGTGCATTTGTGTGTCTGTATGTATGTATGTATGTATGTATGTATGTATGTATATGTGTATGTATGTATGTGACTGTATATATATAATTTTCTATTTATTTATTCATTTATTTTTATTTATTTATTTTTATTTTTTATTATACATATATATATGTATGTATGTGTGTGTTTGTATATATATATATATATATGTATATATATATATGTATATATGTATGTATGTATATTTATAACAGATGTCCCATTTCTTGAACTTGGCCATTTATTTGTTCTTCTGATTAGTTGTCTTAATTTATTTCTGAGACTTTCACGTGCATATCTAGGCTGACCTAATTACTAACGCTAACTTTCGCGCTTTTTGTCTGGGTCAGTTTGACCTTGCTTTTCAAATTTAAATTGTCACCGTTTTTTCGGGTTTTTTTTAAGCCTTAAAATTTTTTTGATTCATCCAGCCTTGACAGACGTGTTTCAAATATTATCTCTAGTACTTTTCTTTTAATGATTTGGAATTAATTCCATTTACACTTTTTTCCAAGGAACTCTGCCTTTTGGATGATTTTGGACCATTAGGAATTTACCCAGTGGATTGAAATTTTAAATTCGACCGTTTTGGATTTTACCAATTTTGGATTTTTACCCTTCACCGGACTATCCATTCATTTTTTTTATTATTTTTCTTTTGCCTCCTGTTCCCCTTACCTCACCCTTTTTTTAACCAAGTAAGATCTTTGACTTACTTGTAGTTTCATCAAATACTTTTATATGCAAAATCCGATCCTGCATTTTGCTAATTCCTGCCCTCTGATGAGAAGGAGAGTATTTCTTCGAAACTCCGCGGATTAAGGACTATCCACTTATCTTGTGCTTCCTTTTTTAAAATTAAATATGTTTTTAACTCTTTTTCAGAATGTCTTTTAACATATTTTATTAATCATTAGGGGATATGACAGTATGAAGAAAATTCTAAAAGTCTAGCAGTCCGAAAGAAGAAGCTGTATGAGTAGAAGGCATTCCGGCTTCTAGGAACGTCCGCACTTTAGAGGTAGGATTTTGCTGCTAGATGTGTTTGCCCGAGTTATGTACGTCGATGGGGGTACAAATACAATGGGTTCATCGGAACACATTCCATTAAATTACTTGTAAAACAGACGTAGGGCTGTGACATGATAGGGGGTCGGAATTTGGATGATAGTGCGCGATTTATTAGATAAGAAAAAGAGTCTAAGGGTGGCTGCACCATCCTAGATTTGGCAACAATACTTTATGCATGGGTGAACAATGGCTTTGTTTGAAATGATTAAATATATGAGGTGCGTTCAAGAAGTTTCCAGACTTTTTTTCGTACGGGCATTTTTATTGATAGTACACCCATGAAACTCTAGTCCCCTTCGAAGTAATCTTCCCCAGCTGTAATGCATTTGTTGTACCGTTCCAACAATTTCTGGAAGGCACCATGGAATTTCTTTTGTGTGAGTGTATCAATGACTCTCTACGCCTGTTTCATCTCCTCACGTGTCTTATAATGGCAGTCTCTAAGTTCTTCGTTGAGCTTCGGGAATAATCAAAAGTCCGGACTATAGGGAGGGCGAGGAACTGTCTTGATGCTCGTCAGAAGGATGAAGCGCCCTTGGATCAAATTTCGTGCAGATCTTCCACATCTTGAGTTCCTCGTGAATAATTGTGTGTACAGTTTTCACACTGGCATTCGACTGTGCACTTTATTGTCTCTATAGACACGCGATAGTCCTTATCCATGAAATTATTTATTTGGCTAATCAACGTTGGTGTTATGATACCCTTACTTGTCTCACACCTCCCACCATCCCTCACAGACTCCCTGCCTTCCTTGAATCTCTTTTGCCGCTCAAAAACTGGTCTTCGTTCATGCAAGATAGTCTAAAAGCACCCTGAAGCATTCCATACGTGTCAGTATCATTTTTCGAAGTTTAAAACAGAATTCCATTGTATTTCGTTCTTCTAAAGTGTCCTCACGTCTACAGTGCGTTTTTTTTTTCGCTTGAGAAAATATATGCACATTTAACATGTGTTTTTTTTTTACTCTAATCGGGGAAAAATAACAACTTTATAGTTTAATATTTATGGATTCCTAAAAAAAAAAATCGGAATCGGGAATGTAGTAGTACATCGATAGTTTAATTAGAAACATCGAACCATATATATATATATATATATATATATATATATATATATATATATATATATATATATATATATATATATATATATATATATATATATATATATCGAGGTAGAAATATAATAAAAAATTATGAATAATAGAATTTCAACAAAGGTCGTTGATAGTGCTCAATCAAAGAGAAAAAAATGATATTTTTTATTATTGTTTATATAAATACAGTCAGATCTGGAACCTTTTAAATTTTTGTATATTAATTTTTCTTACCTGGTAAAATCAAATATGATTGAAACGGTCTGGAAATCGTAGCAAGATATGACTGTATTTACATAACTAATAATAATAATAATAATAATAATAATAATAATAATAATAATAATAATAATAATAATTAAAAATAATAATAATAATACGAATAATAATAAAAAATAATAATAATAATACCAATAATAATAAGAATAATAATAATAAAAAAATGATAATAATATTAATAATAATAATAAAAAATAATAATAATAAATATAATAATAAAAATAATATATATATATATATATGCACACACACTACATCATACTCACATCTTTAAACAACAATAAGCATTAAAGAATTAAAGAAAAGGTTAACCAAAAACCTACATTTTGTGTAGACGATTAATATTGGTTAAATTTCGAGTTGCCAATGCACCTTTTCCAGGAATTTAATGGCGTATCTCTGCTTCTGACGCACGTCCACGACATAGTTTTCTTTCTCAGAGTCTCACACCGTTAATATCTACAACAGCAAGAGGATCTTTCAAGTCATGAATGCGTAAGTGCAGTCATCATAACACTGTAATTTGCAATCCCCTCAGATCCATTCAGGGGGAATAAAACTAGAGGAAGCATTACCTTTGGGACGACCTTCGAATACGCTACGGAAATAGATTGTTCTCTTTTCGTCAGAGTAAGATTTTTAAGCATTTCGTAATTGTATACTTAGTATCGTTTGCAGTCTTGGACTTTCGGAAGATTTAGAATCGAATATATTTTCAGTGTTTTATTTATTACAGCATGGGTCCTCGCTACACACGTGCGTATGAAAATTAATGTCCTGATAGAATTTTTTTTAAATATCTATACTCCTATAAATGTGTGTGTGTGTGTTGATATTCATATTAAAACCCCTTTTTTCTATTAGCATTTATTTGCTTTCCCAACTAAAGCAAAATGTGACACGAGGTCGTTTTTAATGTGGGGTTAAACCAACTCCCCGAAAAAAAGGAAAAAGGGACACTCTGGTTGGGTCCAAAAATAGTAATTGTCCCAGTATAGAGGGTTTTCCCTTCATTGACTGGGACAAATTACTTGATGTGCAGCATCTGCAGACTAGATACTACACTTTGATCCCGGCCCGAAGGCCAAGAACAACAGGGTATTTATTTGCTCCCCCACCGAGCAAATTAGGCACAAGGCTGATTTTTAATGAGAGGAGTGAAGGGGAAATAGGGAGCTGGATAGTGACAATTGGTATGAAGGGTTGCCCCTACATTGACAAAGGTCTTTTATGTGGGGTTGCCCCCACATATGGTCTTTGCTTGCAGTATCTGTTCTAGCAGATACTAAACTTTGATCCCAGCACGAAGCCCTAGAACAACAGAAAAAAAGGCAAGGTATTTATTTGCTCCCCCACCGAGCAAATTGGGCACAAGGCCGATTTTTAATCTGAGGAGTGAAGGCGAAATGGGGACCAACTCCCCGGGGTGTAGGGGAGCTGGATAGTGACAATTGGTATGAAGGTTGCCCCTACATTGACCAAGCTCTTATATGTGGGGCTGCCCCCACATATGGTCTTTGCTTGCAATATCTGCCGGAACAGATGGTATTTATTTGCTCCCCCACCGAGCAAATTAGGCACAAGGCCGATTTTTAATGTGAGGAGTGAAGGGAGGGGAAGGGAAAAAGGGGACCAGCTCCCGAGAGAGGTGGGAAATGGGAGCTGGTTAATGGTCAGGCATGTGAGGTTGCCCCCACAGCTGGTCTTTGCTAGTCATAGCTTGCAGCATCTGCCGGAACAGATACTACACCCTGATCCCAGCCCGAAGGCTAAGAACAACAGAAAAAAGGCAAACCTTTTTTCTATTTATTTAAAAAGAAAATAAAACTTTGTTATATCGTGTTAATCGTGGATTTGCATTCATCTACAAAAGATCTAGCTAATTTGCATACCTTTTTTAAGCATTCATTTTAATTAATTCCCTATTGTTTTTTTTTTTTCGTCTTCTTATGTGATGATCACCTTTAGTTAACTTTTATGTGTAATTATATTCATGCAGATAGTCTACATGATTTATACCTGCATAATATTTGCGTGAAAAAGCTTTCTGTATATATTTATGTATGCGTATATATGTTTATTTAAAAAAATTGTTGCCTACGAAACTCCTCCAGAGTTTTTGGTTTATAGGCATGAAATTTAATATATAGAGTAATCGAACCCATGTGAAGTTTTATATTTGGGTTTTAGCTGGGAGAAATCGGTGCAAAGGTGTGTAAATTAAAGAAATCGAATTTGCCAGGTAATGGTCGAACGACAGCATTACGAAGATGCATGCGTAACGTAATAGCCATTCGTTCATATTTTCATTTTTAGCCTTGCAGCAAACATGTCTTCATAGCTCAGCCATTAATGTAAAAGGAAAGCGTAAATCCAAACGTTTTGGTTTCGATTCTCTGTGGTGGCGCACGAGTCATTTTTTTTTTTTAACTTTTAAAAGCATTCCTATATATTGGGTCCAATAAAATATAATAATATATACGAAATATGCATTAATCAAAATATCATTTTAAATCGTATTTTACAACTGGGCAATGCCAAGCGGTCTGCTAGGCCAGAATAAAATTAAATAAGATAAAAGCATCTCCACTTATAGATTTAAAAATCTATATGAATAAAAATGTAATAATCCGTATATTACTAAGATGTAATCTAAAAAACGGATTTACTGATTGACTTTAAATATTTCTATAGAACTTTAATTGGATGCGTACGTGTTTTTATATCTCACTTTTAATGATAACATTCTGTGAGATTTTTATTTAATAAATTCCTAGCAGTTCAGCCCGGCTTTCTTGCATAACTTGCCTTACATGTGAATAAACTTTATGCTATATTTCAAATTTTTAGACCAAAATTTGTCTGAGTCATTTCGTAGAGACCGCAGAGACCGCAGAGACCATTTTTATAAAATTTTGAACCCAATTTTGACCCCTTAACATTTATTAGTTTAGTCTAACATCAAAATACAAAGTTTTACTCATATCCAAGTTACCTACATGTAAAATCTCAAGTCTTTAGACCCAAAATTGGCGGAGGAATTTGATAGAGTCTGCAAAGGTCAACTCTTAACACTTTGACCTTTTGGCAGCAAAATTCTCGCCCCAAAACTGATTAAAATGCTTGCCGCGTGTCTGAATACCCGTTATGTATAAATTCCAAAGTTTTAGACCCAATATTATTATAAGGGGATTACTTACCGGTCACGTGATAACCTTCGGTCTTCAATTGTTTCCTCACCCCATTTATTTTGCTGATACTAGACATTTTCAGCAGGTTTGTTGTTTGGTTGTATATATACTCTCGGACCCTTCTCGAATGCTATATCGAGTATAAGGAACTAAATTCGGTAATCGCCATTATGTCACTAAATTTAAATAGAAGTTAACAGTTTTAAGTAAGCTGCGTTTTTTTTTCACAAATAAACAAATAATACATATAATTTAAGAGTTTTAAATGAAGATAATTTCATCCATTTTAAAAGCAACACTTTTTTCTCAAATAAACAAATAAATAAGTTAGGAGTTTTAACTGAACATAATTTGTACCATTTTAAAAGTAAAACTTTTTCACAAATAATCAAATAAATAAAATATATTAAGAGTGTAATTTCATTTCCTTAAAAAGCAACACTTTTCACAAAAAAACAAATAAATAAAATTAGTTAAGATTTTAAAGAAAAATATTTACATTTATTTTAAAAGAACATTTTTTCACAAATAATCAAATAAATAATATAGCTTAAGTGTTTAAAAAAATAATTTCATTCATTTTAAAAGCAAAACCTTTTCACAAATAAACAAATAAATAAAATAAATAAAGTATTTAAACAAAAATAATTTCATTCATTTTAAAAGCAAAACTTTCACAAATAAACAAACAAATAATATAAGTTAACAGTTTCAAGAAAAATATTAACATTTATTTTAAAAGTAACACATTTTCACAAATAAACAAATATATAAAATATATTAAGAGTTTAATTTTATTCATTCTAAAAACAGAATTGTTTCAAAAATAAACAAATAATATACGTTAACAGTTTAAGGGGAAACTAATTTTATTACTTTTAAAAGCAAAACTTTTTCACAAAAAGACAAATGAATAAAATAATTTAAGTGTGTAAAGAAAAATAATTTCATTCATTTTAAAGGCAAAGCTTTTCTACAAAAAAAAACAAATAAATAAAATAAATTAAGTGTTTGAAGAAAATTATTTCATTTTAAAGGAAAAACTGTTTCCAAAATAAACAAAGAAATTACATAAGTTTAGAGTTTTCAGAAAAATAATTTCATCTATTTTAAAAGCAAGTTTTTCACGAATAAACAAATTAATAAAATAAGTTCAGTGTGTCAATAAACATAATTTTATCTATTTTAACAAAATTTTAATTCACCGACAAAAATATACAGTACTTTTTAAAATGGATAAAATTATTTGGATTTAAAACTCCTATTTTATTTATTTGTTTATTTCTGAAAAAAGTTTTGCTTATTTAAAGCTGTTAACTTCTGTTGCCATCCAGGGACATGACAGTGATTAGTGAATTTAGTTCCTCATACTCGCTATAGATTTCGATAAAGTTTCGAGAGTATTTGCACAAACAATCGACAAACCTGACACGTTTTCATTTTTTCTCTAAAATTAAGTTTTACTTAAACGATAAATTACTACACATTAACATGCATAACAAAAAATGTCCCGCCTCATTGTTTTATCAGTTTTGACGGGTTCGAATATCCACTTGTATCGACTGTAATTTCGAACACGAATATATATATATATATATATATATATATATATATATGTATATATATATACATATATATATACATATATACAGAGAGAGAGAAACAGATAGATAAATAGATAGGTAGATGGATAGATAGACAAATGGATAGATAGATAGATAGATAGATAGATAGATAAAAGAAATAGATAGATAGATACTAGCAGTTCAATCCGGCTTTGCTCGGGCTCTATGTATTGTTCATACTTTTATGGGCATATGTATAATAATAATAATAATAATAATAATAATAATAATAATAATAATAATAATAATAATAATAATAATAATAATAATAATAATATATTTATATATATATTATCAATTATCTTACTCAATATTAAAATAGCTCTAGGATATATATGCCTATTGAGCTTATTATATATCTGCATTACAACAAGCACTGTTCTTACTTGTATTTTAATTACATTAGTGATTTTACTATCACATTAAAATACACTCTGCCGTTTAGACTACTGTTCTAATCCCCCTTTAATATATATATATATATATATATATATATATATATATATATATATATTTAGTAGAAATAGTAATTAATAAAGAAGAAAGTGCTCAATATATATTAAAAAGTTACCTCTAAAATGTTAAGTGTTTAGGCCCAACATTGGCAGAGAAGTTTGGTAAATCCTGCAAAGATCAAATCTTTTGAACATAAACCCCTTTGGCAGCCAAATTTTTGGCCAAAAACTGATCAAAAAATTTGCCACGTGTCTGAATACACATTATGTAAAATTTCCAAAGTTTAGACCAAAAATTGGCTTATCAATTTTGTGGAGACCGCAGAGGTCATTTTTTTTTCATTGTGATTCCTATTTTGACCCGTTAACAATTACTATTTTGGGCTCAAATCAAATTTAAAAGTTTGATCTATGTCCGAGTAACCTACACCTAAAATTTTAAGTTATTAGACCCAAAATTTACAGAGTAGTTTGGTAGGGAAATGTACACACACAGACACACAAAGACAGACAATTTCACCTCTAGCCGCACTGATGAGCTTTGAAACAGCTAAGCAGTACTGTATGTGGATGACTATACTTATGCAGTGATGATTTTTGTTTCGATTATTCAGACAACTATTATCAAATTTATTTGCTTAGTTTTTCTTAATCTGATTTATAATCAGATACTGTTATGATTTGGCCAGGATTTCAAACTAGAATGAAATATCCTTTCGTTTCTGTATTTTTGAGATGAGGATTAATTATTCGTATTATTTGCATTCATCGGACTACTGTTCTCATCTTGAGTGTCATTTTCACAACGTTTCGTCAGATCAATTGTAAAAGTGACATTCTTCTGAAGGCTGATGGTTCAATCGTCAACGTAGGCGGTCAAAAATACAATTGTGAATTGCTTACGACCTCTATCCAGTCATGGTTGATGGAACAAGAGCATGCTACCCCTCTGTGAAGTGAATAAAGGGTTCCGTCCAAAATTCCGTCCAAATTTCCGAAATTGACAAACACATTCCCAGATTCGACAAGATACATGTGAAGAAGGTCGAAGGTTACATCGATCGAAACGTGATGAAAATGACACTTAAAATGAGAAGAGTAGTCCCGTAAATCCAAATAATACATAACTAGCTGGTGTACCAGGCCACGCGTTGCTGTGGCTCAATGTTTTAAAACAAAAAAAAAAAAAAAACGAAAAAGGGAACGTGCAAGGGTTTTTTTTATGTACGTAATTGCACAATACTTATTGTATATACAATATTTAGTAATCTCTACCTATATATGGATAAAATCAAAGGCTGGAATTAAAGTGGGGCTTAGATACAAGAGGAATATATATTTACTAGTGCTTAAATGTATTTTAATTCGCTCAGATTTCGTATATATGATTTTAGACTGGTGATTTCAAAAATAAGAAAGTATTCAGATGCCATAAACTAGAATCGAAACCACACCATTGAAAGCTGATGACGTTACCACTGTACGAACGTGACACACATACAAAGGGGTTTAAACTTAAAAACATATAGAAATATTATGGCTTGGCTAGGTACTATCAGTGACCGATTTGCTAAGCAAAATTCTCTGTACAACGGTGTTATTTTGCATCGAATTCACGCGTTGTTTTTTCAACCGAACTTATGTTGTCGTCCATTTGCAAAGATGTTCTCCCCCCCTCACCATAATAATTCTATTATTTATTTATGCAAATGTAGTTGCAGCGCGCACTACGTTGGGCGAGCATCGCAAAGATTGGATTTTCGTTTGAAATAACACGTACCATCAAAGATTCGGTATGCAAATTTTTCACCTTCGGATGTTCTTAGTAATAAGTATGGTTCTTCGATTTGCGCGCACCTCATAAATAACCATGCGTGCGCCATGGATTTCAGTGCTGACATGCTTGAGTAAGTCGCACTAACCCTTTCATATAAAAATTCTAGAAACTATTTTTATTAAGTCTTTGAGATCTTCTCTTTGCAAGCAAAAAGAAAATCTTTTAGGACTTAATGTAATTTCTATGTAATTTTTTCCCCTCGCTTATTTTTCGTTTTTTTTTTTTTTTTTTTTTTTTTTTTTACTCCCCCGTCATATTCATGATTATTGTTTTAATCGTATTTTCCTCGATTTAGTTCTGCTGAAACCTAGCTAACCTTTATTTTCATTTTTTTTATTTTTTTAATTATCACGTACATTTGTGTGTTTTTAGCCATAAATATTATATTATATAGCCGTTTATATATTAGATTATTCGTGTTATCGTTTTATTTACGACTGTCGAAGTGCAGTGAAAAACGAAAAACGCCGAATGAAAACATTATTAGTGAACCACTACTGGGAGCTGAAGGAAAGTGAACGATCGCTGATAATGAGGTGGGAAATAGTACGACAATCCAGCATATGTCAAAACGTGTGGACTATGTTTGAATGAGGATTTAATTATCCTTAACTTTAAAGAACCCCAAAATTTATTGACTTGCAGTAGTGAAATAGCAATACACAAAATAAATTTTATCTTCGAAAAACAAAAAAAAAACATTTATAAATAATCATAGCAACAACGATAACAAAATGATAATAATCATACTTATTGTTATTATTATTAATAAATATACAATTTATAAACAAAAATACAATTGTATAAAAGAAAACATCTAAAAATCACCGATAAAAACTACGTAATTTTCAAACACAAAGAAAAGAGAACCCATGCCTGCAAAAGGGAACACAGAAAAAGGTCAAGTGAACCTTATGAATGCGCGCTTATTATGATAAATGGGTGTGTGATTAACAAATAATCTGATTGGCTGACTAGCAGTAACACGGGAATATATAAAACTACGAACCAACATCGATTCCGTGCAATAGCCATACAAAGATTTACGAGGATGAAATGCTGAAAATGTTGTGCATCTTAATTGCCATGTACATTATCAAAACTTACTAATGTATATATATATATATATATATATATATATGTGTGTGTGTGTGTGTGTGTGTATATATATAAATATATATATATATATATATATATATATATATATTTGTTGTTGATGTTGTTGTTGTTTTTTAAACGATGAATACGGTTAATGGTGGCTTCGCCTCGAAGTTTATTTTTTTCATTTATTTAGAAAGTCGCCCATAATTTGTTTGGACGTATATATAACATTTTTATTTATTTCTTATTTTTTCAAACAGTAATCTACGTACACGCGTGTTTCGAGTTAACTAACTCTCATCAGCGTAGCTCGACTGTTTCTAGGGATCGAACTTCAGACCATGTTTACCACAGTCCGGCGTCTTAACCGTTAGGCCACGAACTCTAGATTACTTTAATGTTTATTTTTATCGCTTATAAATTTAGATTTGTTGTTGTTGTTTCAAACGATGAATAAGGTTAATGGTGGCTTCGCCTCGTAGCTCATTTTGTTTATTTATTTAGTAAGTCGCCCATAATTCGTCAGTGGATAATTATATTTTAAAAAAACAATATATAAACCGTTTCCCATTTGAGGTACCAAATTGGTAAAAGGGGAAATTATTCCCAACAATTCATTCAAAACATATCGAAAAAAAAACAAATGAATAACACACACACACACACACACACACACACACACACACACATGTATATATATATATATATATATATATATATATATATATATATATATATATATAGGAAGCTGATTGGATAACTAAAAATTTAATAGCATATGCAGATATAAAAACGCGAGGTGACCTCAACTCTTTGCATAAGTCTGACGAATTCTCACGAGAATAAAATTCGGAATATTCTGTGTAACTCAATTATTTTTTATACAATGTCTACTTTTTAACTGGTGAGTTCAACAGTCGGTCGATATATGCAGGACAATCAAAAAACTACTAACTTTCATATCTATCTGTCTATCTATCTATATATCTATCTATCTATCTACGTCGACTCTGTTTTCGTAAGTTTTTAACCTTTGCGTTTGTCTTGGTTTGTAATTCTACGGCTTCTTCGAATATTGCCTTTGTCAGATGATGAAGATGAGCACGATAGCTAAGTGAGGAGGGGGGGGATAACACGGATCACTTCAATGCGCCGATGCGTTTAAATCCAGCGGACGTCCTTACCAACACTCTCCGCCTCCCTGACCTGTTCCGGGCAGCAATGTGGGAAGACCGGGTGGCGCTGTAGCAGCGGAGGTGGAGGTTAAGCTTCGTGGGGTGGGAAGCTGCACCCCTCTCCTCACAGTTGGCCGATTAAAGTGCCCTACAAGTGATAAGCCCGGGCATCAAGGATTAAGAGCGAGGGCATTAAAAATGCGACGGCTTTAGACACGCTTCGTCGGACGCACAACGAACATCTTGGAAAGTTTGGAAGGTTCCGTCGAATTCTGGCCAGTCAACCGAACACTTCCGACAAACTTTTGCCATTAGACTAATTGCGAGGTTTCGGGCAATAGAGAAAAGATCGAAGCAGGTTGGGTGTAGTGAAATGTGCAAAAAGAAAGAAATAGAGAGATAGTAAGAGAGGGAGAGGAAGGAAGGTGTATAGAAGGACAGATAAAGAATGATAGATAGTGGAAAAGTGTTGGAATAGATGGAATAAAGAGAGAGAGGGAGAAGGAGAGAGAGAGAGAAAGAGAGAGAGAGACAACATGATTATAAAAAGCTATAGATTGATTGCAATATGTTTGGTCATGGCGGGTTAGGGTTTATGATATGCATAAACAAAGAGGGGTTGAATAGATAGATAGATAGATAGATAGATAGATAGAGAGATAGATAGATAGATTTCAAAATAAACTAAATACCTATATATATATATATATATATATATATAGAGAGAGAGAGAGAGAGAGAGAAAGAGACAGACAGAGACAGAGAGACAGAGACAGAGATAGATAGATAGATAGGTAGATAGATAGATTTCAAAAGAAACTAAATACCTATATATATATATATATATATATAGAGAGAGAGAGAGAGATAGAGAGAGAGAAAGAGATAGATAGATAGATAGGGCTGCTGCAAGGAAAGTGGGCTCTCTCTACCGTGCTAGAAAACTACTAACACCCGAAAGTATCCTGTACCTCTATAAGGCAACCATTCGCCCATGTATGGAGCATTACTGTCATATTTGGGCTGGTGTATCGGCTACTAGTCTCTCGCTCCTTGACAAGGTTCAAAAGAGAGTCGCAAATCTGATAGGCCCTGAACTGGCATCTAAGCTTCAGCCTCTGTCCCATCGACGAAACGTTGCATCCCTCTGCCTGTTCTACAAGTATTATAATGGTGAATGCTCTGACGAACTGCAAGCACTTGTGCCCCCACCCTCGACAGACCCGACAGGCTACTAAATCCCACCCCCACACTGTAGAGATCCCTAGATGTAAAAGATCTTTCTACGCCAGTAGTTTCTTCCCCAGAACCGCTAGACTTTGGAATTCCATTCCAGGTCCCTGCTTCCCCAACTGTACTGACGTGCAGAAATTCAAGTGCAACGTCAACCAACATCTTGCTGCCCAAATCCCTACATAGTGCCCCAGTAGTTGTTGCCTCTGTTAGTAGACCCCTACACCAAAGTGGCAATGTGGCTTGTATGGGATGAAAATGTAAAAAAAAAAAGAAGATAGATTTTGATATAATTTAGTGATTCCAATATTTTTCCCGATTCGGAAAAAATTTCCGATTTCGATTCCGATTCTTTACAAATCACTCGATATTTATCTATAATGTAGTTATTTTTTTTTTTTCAGATCACTGTAAAAACAAATGTTAAATGTACAGATATTTTCTCAACGGTAAAATACACTTGTGGGGAGGTGTAATTTGGAGATTTAAGTTTGATTTTTAGTTTTACATTAATACGTATTTACTTTTATATAATTACTGCCAGCTGCAGTGGATTTTGTTTTAAACAACATCAAATAAAAAAGGAAATAATTAACGGAATCGTTTTGGCATCTGAAAATAAATACACATTTTTCAGATACTGATTCCGATACCCAAAAAGTTCCGATTTTTCCGAATCCTGATTCCGATTAATCGTCCCAACACTTATATATATATATATATATATATATATATATATATATATATATATATATAACTGTACAGAAAGTAAAAAACATTTGTACCGTCGGTTTCAAATCTTACATAAGAGGGACCAGGTAATGGCAAATAATGCTAGGCTCTCCTCAGGCATATTGTTTTCTGTTACATGTTGCATGTTTTGCTGGCCTTCTATACAGTTTTAAATAAAGAAAATATTAAGCTCTTATATTATATATTTTTCTTTGTAATTGAGCCCTTTGATGGAATTCTTTCCTAAAAACAGTGAACAAATATATATATATATATATATATATATATATATGATATATATATATGATATATATATATATGTATATATATATATATGTGTATATATATATATACACGCACGGTTAAACAACGGCTTCGCCTCGAAGTTTGTTTTACTTCAAAAATCGTTCATATTATACTTGGACGTATATGATATTTTTTTTAAACAGTAATGTATATATATATATATATATATATATATATATATATATATATATATATATATATATATATATATATATATACAGCCTTTGAGACTTTACACGACCGGTCGCCACAGTCGATTGAAAATTTCTTGGGGCGACTAAAAATCGTAAATTACTCGCCCGCCAGTCCATAAAATTTCTTTAAATAAAGAAACGGGAAAAACTCATTTATTTTACGACCCTCAAATACGCGGTGACTTAGAATGACCTATATCTCATCATTTGTGTATTCTTTCATCTCTAGCTGTGAGACCGTTAGAATATCGTATCGAAAAAACATTGGTCCCGCTAAAGGTCAACAAGAGGTCAAATTTACACATTCGGCGTGTAGTCAAAATGTCGCCTTCATTTATCTCTCTGATTTTGAAATTCATTTGGAAAAAAATTCTTCGACGCTACAACTACATACACTTCATGCTTACAAAAGTAAAGACGAACATTTAAAAGAGGAAAAACGCATCGTTCCGTCAAGCATGCACCGAAAATTAAATTATACAAGTAATCATATTTTTCTCGGTTATATAAATTCAGATATTTGAATGCTCTTTTTTGCGCAACTTTAAAAAAGAATTATCGATACCCAATTTTAAAAATAATATTCTAAATTTTAGAATGTTGTTCCGAGGTGAATTCTTTGTTTTAATAGAAACAAAAGAGACTAATTTCTGTTCTATATCAAAGTTGTTTTTTTTTCATAAATTACAAAGAAAAATGGACCGTTTAAATTTTAAAAAGATATTAAACCATGCTGATTTTCTAAGAAATCTAATTCATTTCAGCTAAATGGTATTTTTTTTTTTAATATCGGAGATTTCGGACCACGGAGATCTCGTAGCAGGAGATTTCAGTCCACAATCGTGAATACCCGGAGATTTCGTTACACTTTTTTTTCAGCACCCACGGTTTAGGCTGGATATTTTAATTTTTGTATGAAATTTTACGACATAATTTGGGTATCGGAAGAATAGTCTGCTGATATTTTTATTAAGAATAAAGAAGAAAAATATAACTGTTGTAAAATTATTTACTATTATTGAGTGAAACAAAGACATAAAGTCGGACGAGTAAAAATATTTGGGGGCGAGTAAATTTTCCCTCACACTCGACCGGCGGTCGAGTGTTTTATTTTTCAAATCTCAATGGCTGTATATATATATATATATATATATATATATATATATATATATATATATATATATATATATATATATATATATATTTACGACATATGGGGAGTTGCGAAGCGACGACGTGCTGTCGCAGATATCAAAAATGTCGAACCTGCTAACCCAACAGTTTTACAGTCGCAGGGGGCGACCTAAGATTGTTTGTGCAATCAAATGCACACTGAAAGGTCAAACGTGGCTGTTGTCCTCAAAATTGAAAAGGAAAATATCTCGGTCGCTTTGTTTAATTAGCGTCTATGCATGTCTCTATCTCTTTATCTCTCTCTTTCTTTTCTTCTTCTCTCTTTTCTTATCACTCTCTTTCTCTCTTTTTAAAGGGAGGGGAATTGTTTTTACATTGTTGGAGTTGGAACTTCGAACAACACGGACGCATAGCAAATAAACATGATCCTTTTAATTAAGAATAAATAATTCTATTTTTTATTTAAAAAAAAATGCCTTTCTTCGCTTATTCTCATAAAAGCGTTCAATTCTAGAAAAGCGGTCCCTGCTATCAACAACAATGATAAAATCCTGCCTGTAATGATAAGTAAAAAGACAGGAGACGAGATCCACTAGTAGATGTAGCTGACGTTATATCAACCCTAGTGATTCATCTCATTGTTTGATCGTGTCTAATACCTGGGGAGTTGGTTGCCGTTCCCAGGACGTCACAACAATTCAAGAAACATCCCTACTACGAACCAAGTAACTTTTCCTAGCAACCAATCGGATCACATTTTATTAATCTTGTAACCTAGTCATTATATGCCAACACTCGGGACCCACACGTTGTATACAGATAGTAGCAAGAAAAACAAGGCAAAGAAAGAATTTGACTCACTTTTTTCAGTTGAAACAACAGACATTTATTTACAGGTACTTCCAGAACAACGCTTTCTCTATTTGATAATACTTGGCCTTTTGGCTAAGAACAAAGTGTAGTATCTGTTTTGATACTACACTTCATTTTTTCTTTACTTAGTCAGTGAAGCAGATATCTTTCTAGACTAACACAATTTAAATTTTTGTTCCTATTCAGAGTGCCCCCATTTGGGGAGCTGGATTTTCTCCACATTAAAAACCGACCTTGTGTCTAACTCTGCTCTCCCGGGGAGGCAAATAAACAGGAGTAAGACTCTGTCGTGTCGAACACATAGGATTCTTTGTCCGGACATGTTTAGGGCACGGCTTTCCCTCGCGAACGCGCACTCGAATCCTCTACGTCTTTTACACGTCTCTAATACCCGCTTCTCTGAACACGGGTGTCCTTTTTATCTCTGCTGTCACATCGCGCAACAGCTTAGTCATTTGCACGGACTACTGCCGCTAAGACAGCGCCAGCGGCTCTGTTTTAATCTGAAACAAAAAATTATAAGTTTATCATAGTGATATGTTTAAGTAAGCATAATATGTATGAAGTAAATTGTAATGGTTGAAAATGTTCCTTAAACAAATCGGCGAAAACTTCTGCATCGGCCTGATAGAAAGAGGGCAGACATTTATCTCGTATGAGTATAGACTCAAATATTCATTCAATTATTTCTTTTTAAGAAATGTTCACTTTGATTATTGGTTTTAATTATTTTCGTAATTTTTATTTAAAATAAAAAATATTCTATCCGCTGACTTAAGACTTTAAAGCGATGACTGTCCAAGCGTTCAATTTGATCTCATTTAACGAATAATCGCTAAGCAGTGGAAAAAAAAAATCGATGCGTTTTACAAAAATAAACCAAAAAAAAAAAAAAAAATGGACGACATTTGAAATTGTTCACTTTCCCGCAAAAACATTTATACATTTTTGTAGCATTTGCATTTTGCCTTAATTTGTTTCAAGAAGCAAACGAAGGTTTTAAAATAAAGAATTGTTTGATCGAATCTTCGTAAAGCATCAGGTGTAAGGGTGGGGAGGGATGAAGGGTATGGTATGTGGAAAATATGTGATTGATTCCAAGTGGCGATAGGGGGTGTAAGAGGAGGTTGGTAAGTGAAGTAGAATAATCTGCTCTAGGCCTGACAATATAATTAATTAATTGCAACCTTCGAAGACACACGAGCGAATTTTATTCGTTTTATGTTCGTTATTTTTACTTATCTTATTTATTAACATACTAAACGTACCCGTAACCCGTCGGGTCACAACCATTAACATCATTTTTTCTACTTTTCCTTCATTCGGAAATTTGTAAACTATGAAATGTACTGTTAAAACTATGACATGTAATGTTAAAACTATGGCATGTACTGTTAAAACTATGACATGTACTGTTAAAACTATGACATGTACTGTTAAAACATGTTTCTTTAATAACTAAAAAATAATTAGTATTTTTAATCCTATATTATTTACATACACAGCATCATTAAAAATTTATCTTTGAGAACAACGTGTGGTGTTCTCTAGAGTCTGAGTGGCAATAAGTCTCCACAGATTTCCAGTACTCTCAATCTTCCAAAAAAATTTGCGGATGAATTTACGTTATCGCAACAACCGTTTACCATGGATTTCTCATTGGCAGCGATCATTGATCACTGGGATTTGGGTGGCAATAAGCCTTCCCAAGATCACAGTCCTCTTTGCACTCAACCTACGGAGGTCTGGATGGTGCTTTCACTCCTTGGTCTTTCAATATTTCTTGACCATTCTCACTTATTTGGTGTGGCATCAGTTTATGGTAACAAACACAAAAACCAGGTGGCAGTGGCAGGAGCGGAAGGCTGTGACGCAGGTGGGTAAAGTTACAATTATGCAGTTTCAGTTTCCATGATTCCGTGTGGTGTTTCTTTGTGGTTTATGTCTGTAGCAGTTTCTGTATACTCGGCTTGTGCCTGTAGGTTATGTGCCTCATTATCATTATTATTATTATTATTATTATTATTATTATTATTATTATTATTATTATTATTTGCTCACAAGGAGCTTTCACACAGGTTTCCAGAGATCTTTCCCTGAAAACAGCCTGTGATGTTCCCTGGAAGCTGAGTGACAACAAGTCGCCCCAGGTTTCCAGTACTCTCCACCTCTTTCGATATTATTTGCAAATAAATTTGCATTATCGCAACAGCCGTTTGCCATTGGTTTTTTGTTGGACGCGGCTATTGGTCTCTGCTGGAATTTGAGTGGCAATAAGCCTTCTTAAGGTCCCCGTTCTCTTCGCACTTCTCCAACCGAGGTCTGGTCAGTGCTCTCTTTTCGGTTTTTCCTTCCTCATTGACTCTACTGGGCTGTTTGGCTTCATTTTTTTTCTTCGGGAGAGGGGGCAGTGATGTGGTGATGGGGGATAGGGTGGCGTTGTAGAACCTATAAATATGCAGCTACAATCTTCTTGGTTCCATGTAGCGCTTCATGTTTTGCCTCTGCTGCAGTTTGTCTTGTCCGCGCTTGTTGCGCATGCGTGTTAGTCTCCACATTCAAGGGGTTTTCTTAATATTTCCGCTGTTTTCATTATTGTCGTTCGTTTTATTTTTCCAGTCATTCCTCTGATTCCAATTTCTCCCATTCTTTTTCACAGTTTTTCGGGGTTGTTCCTAGTGTTCCTACTATTATAAGTATTATTTTGATTTTCTTAATCTTCTATATCCCTTTTAACTCTCTGGCTAGCTTTGTGTATTTGCTCCGTTTCTCCTTTACTTTGATATTTACCCTGTGGTAAGCTGCAACAGCAAAGTCTACGATTTGACCGGATTTCTCTTTATTGTTAATTATTACGACAGCCAGTCTTCTTGCTTGGATAGGTGTATCAGTTTTTTATGTCCATGTCCCAAACAATTTTGGAATTCTCGTTTTCAAGTACTGTTGCAGGCTTATGTTTGTACCAATTGTCTGTGCGTTTGTAGATGCAGTTATTTGCATAATTCCCAGTGTACTGCCCTTCCGAACGTGGTTGGATCTATTCCTGTATTCCTTTGGGACAAGTTTGCTGCATTCACTTACTATATAGTTTATCGTTTCGTCTCTTTCGCCACAGAGTCTGCATTTGCTATTTTCTTGTTTTGTTGTTGTTGTTGTTATTATTATTATTATTATTATTATTATTATTATTATTATTATTATTATTATTATTATTTGTACTCACTAGGAGTTCTCATACAGGTCATTATCAGAGATTGCTCACTGACAACAAGCTGGATTGTGAGTGACAAGAAATCTTTCCAAATTTCCAGTACGCTCCATCTATTGCGATAACATTTGTAAATGAATTTGCCATTTGATATTGGCTTCTCGCTGACAATTACCATTAATCATAACTCGAATTTGGGTGGCAATACGTCTCCCTAAGGTTGCAGTTTTTTTCCCACTCATTCAGTGGAGGTCTGGTTAGTGTTTTCTTTCCTCTATCTTTCTATCAACCACGTTCCTTCTCTTACTATTTAGCATGATACACGTTGATGCAGGCACAATATTTTTTCTTGTCACTATATTTTCTTCGTTTAATCGCTGGTTGAACATGAAAGCCGGAAAATATTTGTTTATATATATATATATATATATATATATATATATATATATATGTGTGTGTGTGTGTGTGTGTGTGTGTGTGTGTGTGTATTATTTTTAAAATATAATAATCCACTGATACGTGTTTCGTCGTCTACGACTCATCAAAGTGGCTGAATCTAGCGAGATTCAGCCACTCTGATGAGTCGTAGACGACGAAACACGTGTTAGCGGATTATTATATATTAAAAATAATATATATATGTCGCTCCCTATTTAGAGGGTACCAAATTGGTCAAAGGGAAAATTATTCCTAACTTGCATTTAGGTAAAAATGCACTGTCGTATAAATAATTGAATTCGTTCAAAGAGTATCGCTAGCAAAAATAAAATAATTATTTGTTTTTGCTAGCGATACAATTACAATTAAAAAGTGCATTTTTACCTAAATGCGAGTTGGGAATAACTTTCCCTTTGACCAATTTGGTACCTACTCGGAGTTATCACTTGGAGTTTATTTTTGAACCTTCTATAAAAAAAATCTTTACTGTATATATATATATATATATATATATATATATATATATATATATATATATATACATATATATACATATATATATATATATATATATATATATATATATATATATATATATGTATATATTATCCAAGTGATAACTCTGAGTGGTGAATACACTTATTTATTTTATTTTGCTTTCGGATATATTTTTATTTTTATTCAATACTTGTTAAACTTTTATAAAAAAAAGTCTTTACTGGATATATATATATATATGACTGATAGGAAGGCTGCGGTGGATACTAGAAAGCTGATTGACTAACTAAAATCTCAATAGAAGGTGAGTATATATAAAAACGACAGACAACCACAAAATTCGCGCATATGCCTGAAGATTCCTACAGTGGATGAAACGCGGAATATTCAGTGTAGCTTAATCGCCATATATATTTTATAACTTACTATATATATTTATATATATATATATATATATATATATATATATATATATATATATATAAACAAATATTTGCCAGATTTTTATTCAACTAGCGGCGAAATGAAGGAAATATAGTGGCATGTGAAATGATTACAAGACACAGGGGCTTTTTTAACCTCCTTCCTACCAGGATACTCCATTTAATGATTTAACATTCTTTCTGGGTTTAAATTACAATATCCTTTTTTCTGCCTCAATGTCCATTTCCCTTATTCTTAAATGTTTTTTTTTAAGCTTTAATAACTTTAATTTTCTATGGCTATTGCTATTAGCAAACAAGGTGCAAACCTATAAAAATATTTGCTAATATGTTTCCTGGAGGAGATGAATAAGCAACGAGAACTCATGGGTTAAGGAAACAGATCTATTAAATTTTATTCTTTGTTTTCGAACAATAAAAAATTCCATATTTGAAGTTAAACTTTTTAAAATCATAAAATATAAATACATAAATTTTTATTCATTTGCTCTATCCTGTATATTCAGCAATTTAATATATCTAATAATATTTTGTAAGACTGAAAATGACTGGATTTGTATACCAGTAAATATATTTCATTTTATTATTCCGAAGTATATATATATATATATATATATATATATATATATATATATATATATATATATATATATATATATATATATACTCATGAGCAAAAAAAAAAATGGGGCAAGAGTAAAAGAAGGAAGAAATAGATTTTTCAATATTTTCCATGCATTTTTGTTAATTTTACCTAAAAATTTCTATTTTGCAGATCATTATTGTTATAGCATATAATAATAAGTGGAAACATTAATCTTAAAAATAGTAGGACCACATCTTGGCAAGGATATAAGGCAGTTCAAAATGACTTACAAGCAGATTTTTGTTATTTTAAGAAAAGAAAATGTGAAAACATCTCTTTCTGCAGTGAAGTCAATTGGTCAAAATGTGAAAACATCTCTTTCTGCAGTGAAGTCAATTGGTCAAAGGTCGAACGATTGGTAAAAGACGCACGCTCGGTAAAGGTGGAAATATGAAGCTGGTCGCTCTAGAGCATCAACTTTGAAGGACGAACACAGGCTTAACTTAACTGTTTTGGAGGATTAAAAGACAACTTATGTTGACCATAGCAAAGAATTCAAAACAGGGTCTGGAAATTCTTTTTCTAGATATACAATATTTAGACGAATGGAAGAACTGGGATTCTCCTCTAAAAGGTGCGCAAAGAAGCCATTTTTATCTAAGAAGAACATCAATGACAGAAAGAGATTTTTCTCATGTTATGACAAGAAAAATAGAGACTGGTTCAGGAATGTTTTCTGATGAGATAGAATCAAGATTTTGTCTTGTTAGTGATGCTCCCGATGCTCCCGATGCTCCCGAAGGTGCAATCGAAGAACTGGAGAAAGATTTTTCCCAAGTTGCATAAAAATGACAGTAAAACACGGGAATAGTATGGGGAACTTTTACTGCAGCAGGAGTTGGGGAACTTATTAGATGTGAGAAGTCAATCAATGCAAAGGAATACATTTGAATATTAGAAACAGGACTATTACCAAGTATCCAGAAGGTGAGCATATCACAGAACATTATTTTTCAACATGATCATGCCCCTGCACACACTGCTAAAGTCACAAAAATGGATTTCTGATAATTCAATTGATGTGATGTTTTGGTCAGGTCAAAGCACCGAATTAAGCCCAATCGGGAATATTTGGTCCATAATATCTCGTGCATTGGCCGGAAGAAATTTTGAGAGGAATGACAAACTGTGGGAAGCCGTGCAAAGCGAATAGAATAGCACCTCCTCTTCACAGTGTTCCACTTTGGTTGAGAGCATGTCTTAAAGGATTGATCTTTTAAAGAAATCAAAAGGGAATACGATTGTAAGCATTTATTGAAGTAGATGTATTGTTCTGTTTTATTAGTCTCGTTTAAGTTTCCTTGTTCAATTGTTCTTTGTTCAATACAGCATTTGTTTGGCACATTCTTTTTGTTCACGAGTGTATATATATTTATATATAAATATATTTATATATAAAATATATATATATATATATATATATATATATATCTGGTTGAGATTACTTTATAAATATTAACTCTTTAATATTTATAATATACTTTAGATTTACCATCTTGGATTATATATATATATATATATATATATATATATATATATATATATATATATATATACATTGTGAAATAAGAATTACAATTAAGTTTACCAAGATAATCCAAAATATTAACAAATATCTTTTTAACTCTTCTTAAAGTGTTTTTAACATGCTTTATTAATAATTTGTTCTGCCTACTGGAGAGAACTTGAATGCCTACTAGACACTGTCCTCGAGCGTCTAACGTCTCCCTGTACATGGGTTTGTCAGAACAACCTGGCATGAGGATATTTTCCCTTGAAGTAAAATCCTGACCAAATATTCAAAATCACGTAGTATTCGCTGTCTAAATAAGATCTCTTCACTATGGCTAACCCACATTAGCTTTTACGAGGAATGGTGAACCTTCTCCAATTGATGTTATCTCAAGTAACAGCACTAAGCTGGATACTCCACCTGACTAGATAAATTCTTGTCCTGGAAGCCAGTAAGACCAAGAGACCAAAATGAAAGATATACTACAATATATGAAAAAGGTTAATTGGGGAGAGGGAAATTATGGTCTCAGTTTCTTTACTCAGTGTTTGAGAGATAAAGAACTTAAATGGAACATTCGAATATCTATGTATCTCATATAGACTTCAAGTGTTAACCCCAGGTTGTGGGCCCCTTGATTTCTGAGATCTTCAACTGAAGTAAAATAATATATATATATATATATATATATATATATATATATATATATATATATATATATATATTAGCAAGGGGCCGGGCATGCCTGGTCGTGAAATACACACACATAGTATATTTTATTCAGTGCAGTATTTTTATTTATTATAAAAAGTAATGCCATATCAGATGTAACATTAAATTCCTTTAAAAATATTAATTTAAAAAAAAAAACAGAAAAAAATAAGACATGTACATGCGAGTGTTTTTTTTTCTATAGAGTTCACTTCTTGTAAGAAAAAAATAATACTCGATCTGAAATTGAAATATTAAGACAGTTAGTCAATTACAATAACCAGTAGACCAGCTTACCACGATCTATGAATAATGTTTAAACCTTCTATTCTTAACATAATGAAGATGACATGTTTTCCGGCCATACATGCGCATTCGTGAAACAGTTGATGAACATAAAAATCCAACAATAACAACCTACAAAATGTTCTCATTTTCTTTCCCTTAGCAGCTCTTTTCTCCGGATAAAAACCGATCAAAAGTTTTTTGAAATGCCTGGAGATCGTAGATACCAAATTTCAAGTTTGTAGATTGAAAATTCGTTGAATATAAAGGTTGAGAAGTTTCCTCACACACACATTCTAACTTTTATATATATACTAGCAAATGTGCTCGGTGTTTCCCGGTATTAAACGTAACATTAAATTTCTTTAAAAAAATGAATAAAAAAAAACCGGAAAGAAACTAAGACACATGCATGCTATCTTTATGTATTTTTTCTAAACATTGCAATATTTTAAGTTAAAAATTTATTCTATTTTTTTACTAGAATATCACGTTTTTTTCCCCAGTTTTGATAACGAGTCCTTTACTTTTCCATGTTTAAGCTTAACCATATTATTTTCATGCTCGCATTTTTCTTTTGCATACTTATTATACTTAATACCTTGTATATTAAAATATAAAGACATTATTTGGTGTCTTATTTATAGAAAAGTGAGAACTAAGGGCATAATGAAGGATAGAACGGAGCTGTAAAGCGAGAAATCAAGTAAGAGAATAGAAAGAGAGGGTCAAATATAAGAAAAAGAATGGAAACAAAATGTAAGAAAGAAAAAAAGAAAGGGAGCGTTTCGGCGTAATTAGAAAGGAAAAGCCGGCAAAATGAATCCGCAAAAATCTATCGAGGTTGACGGCTTGTTGGCGTTCGTGTTTGGATTATCATTTTTTAATATAAAATATCCGTCCGTTTCACCTCAGTAAAATCAAATGCTGCAAGTAATTCCAAGATTTCTTGGCCTCGCAGTACCGACCGATTCCTGGCACATGAGCTGTCGTCTTTCCTTGGTCCTAATACGCTTTAAAATGGTCGACACGCCTTCCAATTTCATTTTCGGCTTTCACTTTTGGATATTATAGGTTTTAACAATCTCCAGTTTCTTCATTTTCTTTCTTTTCTTTTCATATTCCATCATGACTCTCTTTCACTCTATATCTTCTTTCCTCGCTTGCTGAAATAAAAAATCTTTCGGGAATGAGGCAAGTTTTATTTCCAATCCCAAGTTAAGGTGCCCCTTTTAGTGTTGTTTAAATTTCATCACAATAGACCCCGATCTTCGAATACTACACACTATATTATATTACGTATGACACAATCAAGTTGACACATCGGTTCTCGCTAGATCACCTAAGTTAAGCAACGTTGAGCCTGGCCAGTAGCTGATGAGTGACCATTTTGGGAAGGCAAGGCGCTGTATGTACTGCGAGGTAAAATACCAGGTTAAGAAATTGACGCAGTCTATCTTTATCTCGAGGGTTAATGGGACTCTCTTAAGCCGTGGTAGGCAACCCATCTAGTGATGGCGTCACGATAAAAAATACCCTTGATAGTCCTGGCGAAGCATCAAGTATTCAGCAACCGGCAAGATTTGAATTACACTACAAACTATATATATATATATATATATATATATATATATATATATATATGATTAATTCATACGTATATATATATGTGTGTGTGTGTATGTGTGTATATATATATATATATATATATAATGCTCCTCATCTTGAGTTGAGCATATTGAGAAGTGATATACGAATTACCATTTGCATGTAAGCGACGCTCTTTGTGTAAACAAATCGAGCGGAGGTATTTCGGACGATGTCAATACATCGTTAAACTCACTACTCATTCAGCAGCCACCAATAGCGTAATGGTTAGGAACGTTTACTATCTTACAGACGGTCGGGTTTCAATCCTGGCTTGAGGTAGTTGCTTGTCTAACCGCACTGATGAGCTCCGAAATAGTACTGTATGCGGATGACACATATATATATATATATATATATATATATATATATACAAAAAATGATCATTCGTTAGAAAACTATTTAGTTAGTAAGTTATTCATAGTTTTAAAGGTTAGAGACTTCCAAGACTATATATATATATATATATATATATATATATATATATATAATATATATATATGGCGATTAAGCTACACTGAATATTCCGCGTTTCATCCACTCTAGGACTCTTCAGGCTTATGCACATAAGCCTGAAGAGTCCTAGAGTGGATGAAACGCGGAATATTCAGTGTAGTTTAATTGCCATATATATTTTATAAATTACTAACAAGCTCTACCTGCGTATTGAGAACTTTTGAAGTAAATACTTAAAGTTTACGCATAAATCTATACTTCCGTATATTAATTTTATGTGAGTAAATTAAATAGTTATATATATATATATATATATATATATATATATATATATATATATATATATATATATATATGTTACAATTACAGTACACACTGCGTCAAATGATATATGTATGTGCTTAGTAAAATCATAATTTATTGAACGTATCATTACGAATTATGGAATGCAAAGTTTAGATAACAAGTATATATAACCTTCGCACGTTTCTTTTCTAACTTATACTATTTAGTGGCGGTCATCGAAACCGTACCATTACAACCCACAAAATTATATTTCTGATACCTTTTCTATAGGGGCTGCCAAACGATTGGGATAAAAGGACCGCATGTTTCCGTGACGTCATATTTGTGTTAACTATTCGAACTATGGAAAAGCAGAAGCGACTTAATGATTTTTTAAAACCTTTGTTTATCTTCTTCAAACTGCAATTAATAATTAACCTTTGTTATAATTTTTTTAGGTTTTAAAATTAACACAGTTTAACGATTAATAATATTATAAAGATTTGTATATTAAATATGAAATATGGTTTTACTGAATGTTCATTTGGTTACCTATGGAGTTCCATATTTTGTTCGGTGAAAAGAGACATACAAAATATGAGGGGAAGGGGCCTACAAAATGCTTAATATTTGTGCAATATTATTTTCGAATTGGTTTTAATCTGGCGATAAAATAGCTGACAAGAGTCATGTTTATATTAGAACTTAGATATGATATTTAAAAAAAAGAATTAAATTAAAAAATTTAAACACAATTAATTAAAAATCTATGTTGTAACGGAACATTTTGTAAATAATGAAATTTTAATCGTTTTAATCTTTTAAAAATGAATTAATTTTAGGAAGTTTCTTTTTCTTGGCAATTTAACTGATTTTAGTATATATTAATTAGAAAAAAAACGCTATTTAAAAAAAACATAATAATATTAAATTTATATCATTTTTTAATTGCAACTTCAAGGTAATTTTTTGTTCAATATATGTATTTAATTTTTTAAAAAAATAAATATGTTTTACTTATTTGAACTCTTATGTTTCATAATAAATAGAAATTTCGATAGATTTAAATGTATTTTGTTCAAATTTCGAAAAAATAAATACGGGGGGGGGGCATGCACTAAAAAAATATTTCCCCTGGATATTTTACGGAAACTTCATTTTATATGTAATTTCATTCTAAAATGGATAAGTATGTAAAATTTCACGAAAATCTGACGATTAGTTGATTTTTGCTAGGTTTATTAAACACGGGTATGTTTTCACGTTCGAAATGCTTACTACATGGGAATGTTATTTTAAAGCGCCAGTTATGTAAACACGATTTTCGTCTCGCAATTTCATTATTTCGTACGATATAAAATTTACTTTTTCAATTATTACTAGTTTATTTTGCTCTTCTTTTAAAAGGTACAAAAGTTATATTGATAATATTAATTCATAATAAAGTTACATCGTTTTACATGTAGGGTGGGGTAATTCTGTGGTGACTTTTGATAGTGCCTACTTTTCTATTTTAGTTTTTTTTACACATTCTTGAAATGTATGTTTATATACAATTATTTTTACTTTTCTATTTTCCTCTCTTGCTGCTTTGTTATTTTCTTCCGTCTACTCGTCCCTTTCTTTCTTCCTTATCTTTCTTTCCTTCGACCGTGACTTATACTCGTTTCTTTTACGTACTTTTTATCAGGTCTTTTTTTTTCTATATCTCATTACAGTATCATTGTGTCTCTATTCCACCCTCATCTTCATTTCTGTCTTTTTCTTCATTCTCCCCTGCCCTCTTTTCCTCGCGTCAGTTATCCTTTCTAACCCCTTTCCTCTTTCCTTCCTTTTTCTTACCATCTTTCCTTCATAGTTTCTCCTTCACTGGTTAGATTCACTCAAATCCAAATATTCAACTCAAACATTTTATTTCAAACTAACCTTCTAAAACTCACACCACCCCAACTGACGGATTCCCAACTTTTCACGCACGAACTGGCCACCCTCTGAGAGTCACCCTTCCTCTTTCACTATTTTAATTCTCCGGCCCTTCACGCACCGGTCATCATGTCCGTTTAAGTCTTATGTGCACTGCAATATTAATGCATTAAAATAGCCTGTCCATAAGTTTAAAGGCGCAACCCGTCGGTGTTCATTGGTTTTAAAAATCGCTTCGACTTGCAGCATTTCAAAATCGCGTACAAGAAGATCACTAAAAATGAACACTAGCAGTACGCTGTACTGACTACAAAGCCTTAATAAACAAATATATCATATCTAAATCCAAGATCAAGAAATTCATGCAAAAAAACAAAAGCCTCTATAAAATTAAGCCCAAACTGAAAGAAAAAATAAGACAAAATCTCTGATAGGATGATGAAAAAAGGCAAGAAGCGATAATAGCAACAAATAAAACATTCTGCTACCATACACTCATCTGTACTCTTATGTAAAAGTCACTTTGTGTGTGTGCGAGTTCTTTCCTCATAGGTCCCGAAACGGCCGAGCCTATCTTTTGCAAATTTCATACAAAGCTGAATCATATTTCTGACAGTATTCTTAGATATGTTTTGTACAGAAATTTATCCGATAAGCATCGAAAATAGAAAAAAAAATCCGATCTTAAAAGTAGCTTTTCTCTCTTATAGATAAAAAAGAATTTTTACGAGGGAATGTTTTACGATACACCGGTGTAACCTTGGCCGGTGTAACGTAAAATATTCCCCCTGTAAAAATTCTTCTTTTCAATCTATAAGAAAAAAAATATATTTTTTCAAGATCCTCAAGCCCAAATATCATCTAACATGATATCGTAAAGAAACACAGAAGAAATTTAACGAACTACATTACCATTAATATGTTTTTAATTTTTTGTTGCGAATTAGTCGACCGGACAAATTATTCCTCCTAATATATAACATTCAATAGAGGATTGATTCTATAGTATTGCGCGCGCAATTTACATAAATTCAGCTTTTTTGTATGGTCGGGCAACACCGGTAGTATAAAGAGCGAAGAAGCTCCAATTAGTATTGCGTGTCATGAATCTTATACTGTAGATATACATATGTACTATAATATAAAACTCGCCTGTCTATTTAAATGTATGTATGTATGTATGTATGTATGTATGTATGTATGTATGTATGTGTGTATGTATGTCTGCCTTAAACTTTCGACAGACGAGACATATTTTCACGAGGTCGATATCGTTTTGAAACTCGACCCTTCGGGCGACAAATATCGAAATATTGTCTAAAAATATTAATTCCTTCATCCTCAACTGGGCAGTTTTATACAAAGAGTGTCGATTTGGAGGGGGGGCGTCGCCATTTTGGAAGTCATCGTATCGGTTGGATTGTCTTCACTAAATTTCAACGTTCCGAACTTCCGGTTGCGTCATGGAGTATGACGTCCGATTTTCTTTCACTTTCTTTTCCGCCTTCGCGTCATGGGTTGGAGCCTACCTGCCTACTACCACTTCTTTTTGCTCAACACTGACCTACAAACACCCGGGCAATGCTGGGCACCCAGGCTAGTATTTTAATAAATTGCAAAGATCTCCAATAAATTCACAAAAAATATTACCAAGAAAACAGTTTAAAATACCTCTACCCTAACCCTAACCCTAACCCTAACTCTAACAATATCTCATGTAATTGAGCGCGGACACGCGTATGCAACTGTGTGCGAAGAAAAATACTATAAAAAGAGCGTGTACACTGACCGGCGATCATGTTCAGCAGGTTCGAGAGCACGATCGAGAGCACGATCGAGAGCACGTTCGAAATCACGTTTGAGAATTGGGTGACGTTCGAGAGAATTGGGGCGTCAGAGAAGACGACCACCTTCGGTATCACGATTTATTTGGAAGTAAATGTTGTTATAAACGAAAAACGTGAGTTCACGTTTTTCTTTGTCTTAGTCTCTTTTGGAACTTAGACTGCATACAACGTATTGGGTCCCGTATGCAAACGTATATACTAAGATACACCTAGGGTTTTTAAAAAGCAACAAAGTTATGCAATAAGATTTAACTGGAATAAAAGAAAATATCCTTATGACGTAAAACATACAACTAACGCATATTACATTTCAATAATCACACGAAGATAAAAAATAAATACTAATCAAGCAATAAAGAAATTAAAGCAAACATTCTATTCAGCATGAGATAACCAAAAAGGGTTGATATGCTGATAAAACAAACTATCAAATCAAAGCAAAGAAACCTCTTTTTCTTTTTAATTATTTAAGTCTATTTGCTCTTTCGTTTATTCTTTCCTTCTTTTTTAATTGTGTAGCCTATTTATTCATATGTTTGCTTTTTATTTATTTTTATTTTTTTACAAGAGATCCGCCACTTATCAAAGCCTACAGGCCAATTAAAAATAAAGGCTAACGATGGCGTTAAATTGGCTTTATTACACTGATTTAAAATTGAATTTTATTACATCGATCTTATATTGGCTTTATTACATCGATCTCATACTGGCTTAATTACATCGATATTAAATGGAATTTAATTACATTGATCTTAAATTGGCTATATTACATTGATCATACATTGAATTTTATTACATCGATCTTAAATTGGCTTTATTACATCGATCTTAAATTGAATTTTATTACATCGATCTTAAATTAAATTTTATTACATCGATCTTAAATTGGCTTTATTACACCGATTTTAATTTGGCTTTATTACATCGATCTTAAATTGGCTTTATTACATCGACCTTAAATTGAATTTTATTACATCGATCTTAAATTGGCTTTATTACATCGATCTTAAATTGAATTATATTACATCGATCTTAAATTGCATTTTATTACATCGATCTTAAATTGGCTTTATTACATCGATCTTAAATTGAATTTTATTATATCGATCTTAAATTGGCTTTATTACATCGATCTTAAATTGGCTTTATTACATCGATCTTAAATTGTATTTTATTACATCGATCTTAAATTGGCTTTATTACATCGATCTTAAATTGAATTTTATTACATCGATTTTAAATTGGCTTTATTACATCGATCTTAAATTGGCTTTATTACATCGATCTTAAATAGGCTTTATTACATCGATCTTAAATTGAATTTTATTACATCGATCTTAAATTGGCTTTATTACATCGACCTTAAATTGAATTTTATTACATCGATCTTAAATTGGCTTTATTACATCGATCTTAAATTGGCTTTATTACATCGATCTTAAATTGGCTTTATTACATTGATCTTAAATTGATTTTTATTACATCGATCTTAAATTGAATTTTATTACATCGATCTTAAATTGGCTTCATTATATCGATCTTAAATTGGCTTTATAACATCGATCTTAAATTGGCTTTATTACATCGATCTTAAATTGAATTTTATTACATCGATCTTTAATTGGCTTTATTACATCGATCTTAAATTGGCTTTATTACATCGATCTTAAATTGGCTTTATTACATCGATCTTCAATTGAATTTTATTACATCGATCTTTAATTGGCTTTTTTACATCGATCTTAAATTGAATTTTATTACATCGATCTTAAATTGGCTTTATTACATCGATCTTAAATTGGCTTTATTACATCGATCTTAAATTGAATTTTATTACATCGATCTTTAATTGGCTTTTTTACATCGACCTTAAATTGAATTTTATTACATCGATCTTAAATTGGCTTTATTACATCGATCTTAAATTGGCTTTATTACATCGATCTTAAATTGGCTTTATTACATCGATCTTCAATTGGCTTTATTACATCGATCTTAAATTGGCTTTATTACATAGATCTTATATTGCATTTTATTACATCGATCTTAAATTAAATTTTATTACATCGATCTTAAATTGGCTTCATTACATCGATCTTAAATTGGCTTTATTACATCGATCTTAAATTGAATTATATTACATCGATCTTAAATTGCATTTTATTACATCGATCTTAAATTGGCTTTATTACATCGATCTTAAATTGAATTTTATTATATCGATCTTAAATTGGCTTTATTACATCGATCTTAAATTGGCTTTATTACATCGATCTTAAATTGTATTTTATTACATCGATCTTAAATTGGCTTTATTACATCGATCTTAAATTGAATTTTATTACATCGATTTTAAATTGGCTTTATTACATCGATCTTAAATTGGCTTTATTACATCGATCTTAAATAGGCTTTATTACATCGATCTTAAATTGAATTTTATTACATCGATCTTAAATTGGCTTTATTACATCGACCTTAAATTGAATTTTATTACATCGATCTTAAATTGGCTTTATTACATCGATCTTAAATTGGCTTTATGACATCGATCTTAAATTGGCTTTATTACATTGATCTTAAATTGATTTTTATTACATCGATCTTAAATTGAATTTTATTACATCGATCTTAAATTGGCTTCATTATATCGATCTTAAATTGCATTTTATTACATCGATCTTAAATTGGCTTTATTACATCGATCTTAAATTGGCTTTATTACATCGATCTTAAATTGAATTTTATTACATCGATCTTTAATTGGCTTTTTTACATCGATCTTAAATTGAATTTTATTACATCGATCTTAAATTGGCTTTATTACATCGATCTTAAATTGGCTTTATTACATCGATCTTAAATTGAATTTTATTACATCGATCTTTAATTGGCTTTTTTACATCGACCTTAAATTGAATTTTATTACATCGATCTTAAATTGGCTTTATTACATCGATCTTAAATTGGCTTTATTACATCGATCTTAAATTGGCTTTATTACATCGATCTTAAATTGGCTTTATTACATCGATCTTAAATTGGCTTTATTACATAGATCTTATATTGCATTTTATTACATCGATCTTAAATTAAATTTTATTACATCGATCTTAAATTGGCTTCATTACATCGATCTTAAATTGGCTTTATTACATCGATCTTAAATTGGCTTTATTACATCGATCTTAAATTGGCTTTATTACATCGATCTTAAATTGGCTTTATTACATCGATCTTAAATTGGCTTTATTACATCGATCTTAAATTGGCTTTATTACATCGATCTTAAATTGGCTTTATTACATCGATCTTAAATTGAATTTTATTACATCTATCTTAAATTGGCTTTATTACATCGATCTTAAATTGGCTTTATTACATCGACCTTAAATTGAATTTTATTACATCGATCTTAAATTGGCTTTATTACATCGATCTTAAATTGGCTTTATTACATCGATTTTAAATTGGCTTTATTGCATCGATCTTAAATTGGCTTTATTACATCGACCTTAAATTGAATTTTATTACATCGATCTTAAATTGGCTTTATTACATAGATCTTAAATTGCATTTTATTACATCGATCTTAAATTGAATTTTATTACATCGATCTTAAATTGGCTTTATTACATCGATCTTAAATTGAATTTTATTACATTGATCTTAAATTGATTTTTATTACATCGATCTTAAATTGAATTTTATTACATCGATCTTAAATTGCATTTTATTACATCGATCTTAAATTGGCTTTATTACATCGATCTTAAATTGAATTTTATTACATCAATCTTAAATTTCATTCTATTACATCGATGTTAAATTTATTTTTTTTACATCAATCTTTAATTAGCCTTATTACATCGATCTTAATTGAATTTCAATACATCGATCTTAAATTTAATTTTATTACATAAATCTTTAATTGAATTTCATTACATCGATCTTAAATTGGCTTTATTACATCGATCTCAAATTGAATTTCATTACATCGATCTTAAATTGGCTTTATTACATTGATCTTGAATTTAATTTTATTACATCGATCTTAAATTGGCTTTATTATATCGATCTTCAATTGGCTTTATTACATCGATCTTTAATTGAATTTTATTACATCGATATAAAATTTGCTTTATTACAATTAATTATTTCTCATATTTCTTAGATCTTTTTTCAGTTTTTACTTAGAATTCAACTTAAAAGAAAAAACAAAAATATAGAAAAATCTTTATGGTGTACGTACTATTCACAGAACGAAGATATCATATTCCAAAGGTCACGTAAATTGGCCAAGTAAGATTTTGTTTTAAACTAATAAGATCAAACTTTGCGATTTTTAGCGATTAAAAAGTTTTAATTATTTTGAATACAAACTCTCAGTAGTCGAACTGAGATGTCACTTTTAAATTTTAACACATTCTAAAACGATATGGCGACTCCCGGCACGCGTCTCTCATTCTCATCAAATTTGATGTTTTATAAAAAAAATCTATTTCATTAATTATTATTTATTTGTTTTAATCATTTTAAGATGAATTTTCATAATTTGTGAATTCATTTTTTTATGGACCTTATCCTCATTTTCATAATTGTTGTTTCACCACCGTTCGGCCAACTCATCCTCTGGCCTTCTTCAGATGATTAAGCTCTACGGGATAGGAATGTTGTGTCTCGTAACTTATCTCCAGTAATTACTGACTTCCATAGTTGTCTCACAGCGCTTTGGCTAACTAACCCTCCGGTCTGCTTGGATAGAAGTAATAATTTACTTCATCAATTACATGATTTTGGAATATGACATCCTCTTTCCGTGACGGTCACATATAGCATAAAGATTTGTCGCTATATTTCGTATTTTTTTTAAATTAAGTTGAATTCTAAATACGAAATCTTTTTGATTTTCTTATTTTCCTTTTTTATATCGTTTTCCCCTTTCTTCTCTTTTCTATTTTAAATTATTTTTTCATTGCATTTTATTTCTTATTATATTTTTGAATTCACTTTCCTAGCATTTGTCAGGTTCTACTAGATCAGGTCGTTTGAATATATCGCCTTTCTGACTTACATGCTCCGAATGTTCTTATTTTTCCCCCATTGGAAAACTCAGTCATGTTCTACAAAGCCTTAAAATCACCTTTCTCTACAAAACAACCTGAATAAATACTTAAAGATATTTAAAACTTGAGGTGTATCAAACTTTGGTAAGATGATTGAACACTACAAAGGGTACATATCCTGTAAAACAACGATACGCCATAAATAAATATTTCAAAAAGATATTTAAAGTACTTGAAGAATATTTTTTAAGCAAAATTACAAAATTCGGCATTAAATAAACAGAATAGATTTGATAGGATGTAAAGCGCCATAATCCAAACAAAATTCACGGATAAATATTTGAAGGTATAAAAACTTGAAGTATAAAAATCATTGATCAAAATGACGGGGTGCATGTGGGGGTGTTGCATGTGGATATGTCGTAATAAAACAAAAATACAAAACAAGACCAAATAAATAGTTGAAGATATCAAAATCATTGAAGCGTAAAAATTTTACTAAAAATGCCAAATGATGCCTTACATAACCTGAAAAAGAGTTGATACGCCGTAAAACCAAAACAAACCAAACCAAAGATCATGAATAAATATTTGAAGATATAAAAATAATCTTGAAGCATAAAACTTTTACTAATATGACTATTCGGCATTAATTAATCTGAAAAAGAGTTGATACGCCATAAAACCAAACAAACCAAACCAAAGATCATGAATAAATATTTGAAGATATTCAGCATTAACTAATCTGAAAAAGGGTTGATATGCCGTAAAGCAAAACAAACCAAACCAAAGATCATGACTAAATATTTGAAGATATTCAGCATTAACTAATCTGAAAAAGGGTTGATATGCCGTAAAGCAAAACAGCCAAACTAATTCCTTCTTATCTCTTTTTAGTGTATTATATTTTCTGTCGTTTTTTTTATTAAATGCTGTTTATTTCTCTATCGTTTGTAATTCCTTCATTTATTTGCTATTCATTTAGTTGTTTGTTTGTATAATTTAATAAAATTCATTGTATAATTTAATTAAATTTATTGAATTAATTTAGATTTAACTACAAACTAAGACTGCGAATAAAATAAACAAAAGAAAAAACATGTAGTTTTGAATTTAAGTTATAACCCATTACCTCATATATGAACACTCTAACTGAAAAATAAAGTATAAATACAGCAATTAATATAATATTTTTTAATATTTTATTGTAGAGCCATGGTAATCTCGGGAAGGCAAGCAAAGTTGGTAGTTTCCCATTACTTTCCGTCTTGATTCGGGTATGTATTTCCTCACTTAGATTTAACATTATATATATATATATATATATATATATATATATATATATATATCTTTTGTAGCTTCATTGCTATATATATATTCGAAATTTTCTACTTAGTACTAAGTATGAAACTTTTACTCGGAACTAAGCATTTATTAAAAATAGGTACAACAAAAATGTATGTGGGTACATTACATTATATATATATATATATATATATATATATATTATATATATGTATATATTATATATATGTATATATGTATACATATATATATATATATATATATATATATATATATATATATATATATATATATATATATATATATATATAAATCATTTACTTAAAACGTACTTGGTTTATACCAATTGTAATGGATTAAAAACCTTTCTCATAAGTTATTTATAATAAAAATATTTTTATATCAATTTTTAACATTTTAGAAAAAATCAAAGCAAGTACGTCAGGTCGTGTCGGTTTACGAACCATGTAAGTTGTTCATAATGATGTTTCTTCTAAGCTTTTAAAGTAAACATCTTATGAGTACGTGTCGAAATATGCAGTAATAATATAATTTTGCAGACTAGTTAGTCGCAATACGAAACAATATTGTAATGGCTAACTTTTGAAAAGTAATAAATGACCATCTAAAAAAAAACTTGATATTTGGAAATTTGAACGTTATTATATTGCACATATATTGCAATTGTAATTTTTATTATATATATATATATATATATATATATATAATATATATATATATATATATAAAAGCAAATAGTTAATAAAACATGTTGAAAGACACCTCGAAAAAGAGTTAAAAACACATTTAATCTGAAAAGGAAACACTTAATAAGTAGACTATCCACTTATTATAGCATGTTTAATTAACTATTTGCTCTTATTATAAGCTCTATCTCCTATTGTGTTTTATCGAGCTTTTACATC
>NC_136521.1:41237394-41292394 GCF_053919585.1 Euprymna scolopes
TGGTGTTGTGTGAGGTCATGTTGGTGATGTTCTCGACGTATGACCAAACGACGTTGTGCAGCGGTGGTGAGATGACAACAACTATTGAAGGCGGTAATTAGTGTGGATGTAGTTGGAGGATTCGACATTCCTATCCTGCCGCGGTTGACCTGACGAAGGACAGAGGAATAATTGATCGAAACGTCGGAATAATTACTGTTGTGTTCTCCACCCCCCCTCCCACACCTTCTGGTCGGAAAGTGGGATTGAGAAATCAGTAACCGACAGAAAGAGCGTGATCAGCTCTGTCGGCATTCCCCGGCCTTAGGCGATTAGCAATAACTTAACTAACTTAAAGAGAGTGGGAAAGTGGTCCTCCTAGAACTTCATAGGACTTAACTGCGCAAAATCCACAGGGATCAATTCATTACAAGAATGGTCAAATCTCTGTTGATTTTGATGACGCAGGATAAAGATCCCTTGCCGAGTTTCTATTTAAAAATTATTAAAACGAACGTCCTAATATCATCTTTGCCAGATGCAGAGTCACTTCATGAAGGTTAATTAATTTGTATATTCTTTTTAAAAAAAATCTGCATTAATTAAAATATCATATTTAAGCGTATTTTACGACCAAGCAACGCAGTCGGCCTGCTAGTACAGGGTGAGTCACGGATGTTTTTAGAACGCTCTTTGCTCTCCTTAAGTAAAGGATAGCAAGTGAGGAAGGTAATCTTCAAACCTGCTTAAGATTCCGTTTAGTTTGTTATTTGTTTTATCGCTTACGTTAAATTTTGTTTTAGTTATTGATTTTGAATTGCTTCGGAGGCCTCCGCGCTCACCCGATCTTTTCATGTGCTATTTTTATCCCACACGCCAATGCTGGGAAACCTCGCACACTTGGAAAATTTAAGACTGCAATACGTAAAAATATCCCCCCCCCAAAAAAAAAAAATAGGTGAAAAAAATTTAGTGAAAGTGGGGGCTAACTTTAGAAAGCGGCTTCAAATTTTTGCTCGAGAAAATAGCCATCCTTTGTCAGACATAATTTTTCTAACTGCTAAATATTCCATAATGGCATGGTTCAGTAAATGTTTTATGTACATTATAAAATTTTTGTTGAAATATTCGCAGAGTTTTGTATTCCTTAAAAAAAGCATCCGTGTTCCGTGACTCACCTTGTTTATATAAATATTATAATTTCTGAGGACCTATCATTTAAACACGATAGTGTTTGAATATATGGTTAAGTAGTAGTTTTAGTCACTTAGAACTGCTTTAAAGTTTCACCACTCACTCATTTTTACATATATACTAGTAGTTCAGCCCGTCTTTGCTCGGGCCCTATGTACTGTTCATAACTTGCCATGCGTATGAATAAACTTTATTTAAGATTTCAAATGGTTAGAAAAAAATTTGTCTGAGTCATTTCGTAGAGACGGCAGAGGTCAATCTTTAACTTTGACCCCAATTTTGACCCTTTAACATTTATTATGTTGGTCTCAGCTGAAAATACAAGGTTTTATCCATGTCCAAGTTACCTACATCTAAAATTTTAAAGCTTTAGACCCAAAATTGGCGGAGAAATTTGGTAGAATCTGCAAAGTTCAACATTTTCAACTTTGACCTCTGGGCTGCCAAATTTTCGCCCCAAAACTTATTAAAATGCTTGCCGCATGTCTGAATACCCGTTATATAAATTCCAAATGTTTAGACCCAAACTTGGTTGAGTAGTTTGCTAGATACCGCAAAGGTGAAATCTTTTGAACTTTGACCCCTTGGCAGCTCAAAATTTCGACCCAAACCGATTAAAAAGCTTGCCTTCTCTCTGAATACCTTTTATGTAAAATTTCAAATGTTTAAATTGTCTGAGTAATTTGGTAGAGACCTCAGAGGTCAAATTTGTTTAAAACTTTGACACCAATTTTGACCCCTTAACATTTATGTTTTGGACTCAAATCAAAATAACGAGTTTGGTCCGTGTCCAAGTGATCTACATTTAAAATTTCAAGTGTTTAGACTCAAAATTGGCGGGGCAGTTTAGTAAAGTTTTCAAAGTTCAAATCGTTGAACTTTGACCCCTTTACAGCCAAATTTCCCGCCGAAACCAATTTAAAAGACTTTCCCAAATCGCAATACTACTTATGTCAAATCTCGAGTCTCTAGACCGAAAATTGACAGAGTTATTTGGTAGGGAAGTGTACACACACACACATACATACACAGACAGACAGGCATACACGCACAGACATTTTCACTTTTATAGATATATATAGATATACAGATTATATTACTGAGATATGAGATTCCTTCCATAAGTTTGTAGACTTTTTGGGGGGGAGGTCAATTTCATTGATTGTACGCATATGAAGTTCTAGTCCCCTATGAAGTAATTTCCTCCGACTAAAACTCACTTGCACCGTTCCAATAACTTCTGGAAGGTCCCATGGAAGACATCTTGTGTGAGCATGTCAATGACCCTCGTTACAGCCTCTTCCATCTCCTCAATTGTCTCATAACGAAAGCCTCAAAAGTTTTCCCTAGGCAATAACCAAAAGTCACAGGGAACAAGGTCTGGACTATAGGGAGGGTGAGGAACTGTATGACGCTCATCTTCGTCAAATAGTCTGCGACAAGGATGGAGTTGTGGACGACACCCTTAAGACAAACTCCGCGCAAATCTTCCGCATCTTCAGTTCCTCGCAAATAATCGATGGTACAGTTCCCACACTGACATTAAACTGTGCATGTATTAGCTCTACAGACAGATGACAGTGTTTATCCATGAAATTCGTTATTTGGCCAATCAACTCTGATGAATATACTTCCTTACTTCTCCCAGGTCTCTTACCATTCCTCACAGACTCACTGCCTTTCTTGAATCTCTTATGTTACTCAAAATATTTGCTAGATTCATGCAAGATGGTCCAAAAGCAGTCTAAAGAATTCCATACGCTTCTATGGTATTTTTTCTAAGTTTAAAACAGAATGTTATTGCATATCGTTCTTCTAAAGTGTCCTCGGGTTCAGATTGCAGTTTTGAAATTCACCAGCTGTGATGATCAGGCTTTAGTAGAGTGTATTCCAATTCCTGTTGTGCTGGTCAATTTAACCTTAAAATCATAAAAGCATATAGTCAGTCAGTTCATAATATGTATAGCAAAAACATACTGAATTTACGAGAGGCTATGATAATGTTAAAAGCCTGTACAAAAAGTCTGGAAACTCAAGGCACCTCGTACATCAGTAATGTAATCCGCATCTCTCTCTCTCTCTTCTCTCTCTCTCTCTCTCTCTCTCTCTCTCTCTCTGTGCGTGTTATGTGTATATACGATTTAGTAATGTACTTATTCATTTATTTTCTCATATATATATATATATATATATATATATATATATATATATATATATATGTATATATATATATATACCAGACTACCCGTGACCCGTTGGGTCAGTATGTTATATTAGCTATAGAATTAACGTATGAGCGTGAGACTTGTGACGTAAATAAAATAGTTTTTGTGACGTAACAGAAACCTTTCTATGAAAGTATATTAAAATGAAAAAGGAATATAGATTTCTATGAGTCGTTCTGTTTATGATTGCTTATTTTTGAAAGAAAAATCTTACAGCCATTGAATTATAAGTGGTTTGCCATACTTATAGGCAACTGTGTACTGAACAGATACAATAATACTTAAAGTTAAATTCAAATTTTCATATATCTTTAAACGCAAAAAAAACAATTTGGACGCTGAAAACGTACACAGTAAAACAATACGTTTTATTGTCGCGTTGATTATTTATTTGTAACGCAAATTAAAAACATATTTTCGGGGTTATTTATTTATGTTGGTAGTGTAGAAGAAAATGTATGAATGTTTTTTTAAGAAAGGTGTATTAAAAAATGGAGAATAAAAAAAAAAAAGGAAGGCGGTGGGTAAATCGCCATTGTAAAAGGCTCTTATGGTTGTCAACGGGTAAAAGTAGATTTATTTGTAAGAAAATTGCGTTTAAGTAACTGAAACGTAATACGGAAATAAATGATGAAAAAAAATGCAGAAAGTATTAACAATGTTTATTTGGATAATTTAAACGCGAAAAAATTCTGCAAAAGTAGCGATTTGTATTTATTTTTTACACTGTTATGGGTTTATGTTTATGTACGCATGCATAACCGGAAGTCGTATACCGGATGTTACAACGTCATTTGAGATTTATAATTATATATATATATATATATATATATATATATATATATATATATATATATGTAGTAACTGGATTGTTATGGTGAGATTGTATTTTCCCTGTAGAGCAACGATTTAACCAGTTGTCATGTTTTTTAATCTTCGAAACAGCCACATGGTAAACAGTTGATGATCCAGTTTTATAATGATTTACACTTACATGCGTGTACGTGTGTAAATCATTCAAAATATATACAGGTAACAATGTTTATATGTATATATATATATATATATATATATATATATATATATATATATATATATATATATATATATATTAATGAGATAAATGCGATAATCTGATGATATGAGACATTATTGAAAATCTATGGATTAAGGAAATCAATATAATTTTTTCTGCATATATTCCTTGTTTCAAACAATAAATACTTAACTTAAATATATTTGTATATATTTTAATCAACAGAATGTGTGTGTGTGTGTGTGTGTGTGTGTGTGTGTGTGTGTCTGTGTGTGTGTGTGTGATATTTAACAGAGTATTGATTCTGTAATAATAAATATGGCATCTTCATGGAATAAAATATATTTAAGCGTATTTTATGACCCGACAATAAATTAAAAATATATATGTCTATGTATGTGCCTGTGTCTGTTTTCATGCAAGTATTTAACCGATAAACTCTTAAACTACTGGTCACACAGCACTGAAATTAGCAGAAAATAGTAATTATACACCCAGAATGGTTTATGACGATTAAAACTTTTGCTTGGATGACTGAATGCTAAGCGATTTTACAGGTAATTTAAACAACGAAAGAATATATAAATAATATGTACAGAATTTGGCAAGATGAAATGCAAAATGTTCATTTCAACTTGCTGACATTTCGATTAGTTAGCTCATTCGTAAACTAGTCGTAGCTAAAATTGGTTTAATTTTATATATTTTCCGTATCTTTCTGTCGAGTTAGCTCAAACATTAGCGAACAGAGCTAGAACGCTAAATGTTTTGGTTTCGATTCTAGCTGATGGTACTCCGGTCATTTTTCTTAATTTGAAAATCAGTACTGTATATATAATATTCAATAGAAAAGTGTCTTTGTAATAATAAATGCGAAATCTGCCTGAATTAAAATATATTTAAGCGTATTGTATGACCCAACAAGACTGAGCCCCCCCCTGTATTACTAAAAAAGGAAATGTCGCGAAAACGAAGAATATATGATTGAATTAATGAAATCTAAATTTGAGCAAAAAAAAAAAAATACGGTGATAAACAAATGAAGCGTGCATGATCCCCCGTGAGTGCACAGTGGACGAGGTAAAAAAAAAATGACTAAGTTCAGCATTTGCCCTCCTCCACCCACATTTAGCTCCAAAATCCTCAGGGGATGTCAAATCCTGGTAAAGAATGAACAAACGGTTCAGTTTTAGATCTTAACATAAATAAATTTGAGTTCTGCACCATGCATAAAAAGAAATGACTAAGTTCATCATTTTCACCCCATTTAACCCCAAAAGTCCCCAAGGTCTTAACATATATAAATTTATGTTCAGCACCATGCAAAACTGCTAAATAGGCATATACAGAAACTCTGGTACAAATATGGTATAATAGTCCCGAAAAAGGAGTGTTTTATTAGCCCTAAAAGAGTTCCAGAAGCACACCCAAGAGTTAACGCGATGTCTAGACAAACAAAATTATATAGAAATCAGTTAGAAAGAAAGTTTTATAAAAATCCAAGGCATCAGTTTTTTTAATAAGCACAAAAATGTAAATTTAAGCCATTTTAACCCAAAAGGCACCACTAGGAGGGGGGGGGGCAACCGGAGTTTTCCCGGAAAATCCGTTCTGTTACTATTTTTTATTTGCATCGTGTTTAATGTTTTTGAAAAATTTCAAAAAAAAATTCCAAGGCGTAGTTATTGAGAAAAGTACGGAAAAACGAACAGACGAACGGACGAACGGACAAAGGTGAATTTACAGGTCCACTTTCCTTTTGTCGGGGGACCAAAAAGGAAAAACAGAATGAATCCAGCAAATGTGAAAAAATGAAAGAAAGAAGAAATGAATTACGTCACGAAGATCCTGAAGAACGGAAGTAGATTTCAGAAACTGGTAAAAACGAAAAGAAATGATTTCATCGCCCTCCATTTTTTTTTTTTTTTTTGTATTGTGTTTGCTTAAGTGTCAATAATATGTTTTGTGTTGTTTTGTAGCGTGTCGTTGAATGGCCGTTAGAACTGTCGAAACACTCTGACAAAATCGTTTAGTATTGTTTTGCTGACAATGTTTAGAGGAACGCTAATTAAATTGTCATTCAATCCCTTTTTTAAAACGCAGGACACGGAAAAAACACGTTCCCCACAAAAATGTAAAAATGAATAAAAAATATTATCTTTTTTTTAAATGGCTGAATTATATTATTTCTATATTTTTTTAAATATATGTCTAAAGAGTCTAAGATTTATTTTGTTTCTTGTCAGATTTTGTTTGCTTTTTTTTTTAATCGTAATGTTTTATATTTTATGCATCTATTTATTTTAGATAACTAAAAAGGGGTAATATGACAAAAATGATTTAATTTTTAAAATATTCATATTTTTTTACCTTTATCCTATTAGGATTGACTCAGAGGGTGAGTGATTGTATGGGTGGTAAAGAGAGTGATGGGTTGAGGGGAGCTGGTGAGTGAGGGGGAGGGAAGGAGTTTGAAGTAAAAAATTAAAGAGGAAGAAAGAGAGAAACGAAACATAAGACAAAAGAAAAAGAGGAATTTAAAAAAAATGAGATTGAAAAAAATTTGAAAAAAGAAAGAAAGAACAGGGAAAGAACGAAAGAAAGGCAAAACTAGAAACGAGAACGTAACCGAAAGCAAAGGGAAAAATGTCACGGTTTGAGAATGGAAACCCTCAAAAGAAAGAAAGAAGGAAAGAAGGAAAGAAAGAAAAAGTAACAGGACGTAGAGATATAAACAGATGTCGCTTGTATAAAGAGAGCCGACAGATCGATTTTTCAAATATGTCCTTGAGAAACTTCGAAACTTTGATTAAGAAGCAAAAAAAACATTACTTAACTCTCATGTCGAAAATAGTAATATATCAAAGATTTACGAAAATGCATTGAGAAGAAAGTTATTTATAGTTAAAAGTAATTTTTACAGAAAATTGGGTAAAACTGAATTTTTCGTTGATGTTTTAGGGTAGGCCGTCGAGATTGCAGAAACAATGGACATAACTCAGAAAGTATATTTTAGGTTACATCGTAATGGCGTTCAACATGTTTAACCGATATAGATAGATTTTACTAAAAAAAAAAAATAGCAAGTGTTCCATTCAATGAATTTTCGTACTTTTTGGATATATTATTTTTTTCGGCATGACAATTAAGAAAGTAATATTGTTTTTCTTTAAAAGGACATATTTTTCTTTAAAAAATTCAATGTTTCGCCTCTTTTTGTATAAGCACCAAAAGATATACATACAAAACAAGTCGAAACAGAAATTACAAGGCCCTCCATTTACAAAATTATATAGAAACAAGTGAAGCAGGAATGCACAGTGAACGAGGCATAGAAAAAAATGACTAAGTTCAGCATTTGCCCTCCCTCCCATTTAGCACCTAGGGGACGTCAACTTCTGGTGAAAATGAACAAACGGTGCAGTTTTAGATCTTAACACATGTACATTTGAATTCTGCACCATGCAAAAAAAAAAAAGAAATGACTAAGTCCATCATTTGACTCCCCACCCCCATTTAACCCCAAAAGTCCCCAAGGCCTTAACATATTTAAATTTGAGTTTAGCACCATGCAAAACTGCTAAATAGACATACACAGAAAATGTTGGACAAATATGGTAAAATAGTTCCCAAAATGGAGTGTCTTTATTAGCCCTAAAAGAGCCCCTGGATAGACAAAAACATTATATAGAATTCAGTTAGTTACAGCTTCCCAGAAAGCTTTATAAAAATCTAAGGTATCCATTTATTTTTATTTGTAAGCACAAAAGTGTCAATTTTAGCCATTTTAATCTGAAAGGCACCCCTATGGGGGGGGGCAACGGAATTTTCCCCGGAAAATCCGTTCGGTTACTTTTTTTACTCATATAATGTTTAATGTTGGTGCAAAATGTCAAAAACTTTTAAGATGTAGTTATTGAAAAAAGTGCGGACAGACGAACGGACGAACGGACAAGGGTGAATTTACAGGAATCATTGTCCGCCGGAGACTTTTGGAGCTAAATGAGGAGGGCAAATGATGGACTTAGTTATTTCTTTCTTAGCATGGTGCAGAACTCAAATTTACATATTTTAAGGCTTAAAACTGCACCGTTTGTTCGTTTTCACTAGAATTTGATGTCCCCTGGGAACTTTGGGAGCTAAATGGGTGGAGGAGAGTACTGAATTTTTTTTTTTTATGCCTCGTCAACTGTGCACTCACGGGAAACCATGCATGCTTCACTTATTTTTATTACATTTTCACCCCAAACAAGGCACAGTAAGGGGCTACTATGATGTAGGGGGCTGCTATCAGGGACATAAGTTGGAGGGATACTATGTAGGGAGTTGAGCAGCAAGATATCTATCACTTATGCATGTCAGCACAGTTAAGGAAGCAGGAATCCGGAAGGGAATTCCAAAGTCTAGCAGTTCTAGGGAAGAAACTATTAGAGTAGAGGGCTTTCTTACATCTAGGGATCTCTACTGTGTAGGGGTGGGACTTTGCTGCTTGTCAGGTTTGTCAGGCTATTACGAGGCGGTACAAGGGCTTGAAGTTCGTCGGAGCATCCACCATTAAAATACTTATAAAACGGGCAAAGGGGTGCAACATTTCGTCAATGGGGTAGAGGTTGAAGCTTAAATGACTGTTCAGGACCTATCAGGTCTATATTGCAAATGACTGTCCATCTAAATACAATTCGCCGTTTGATTTCAGACATATAAGCGTGACTTCTCGGCATTTTCCCTGGTGAGATATATTTGTAAAATTCATCGACATTGTCACCATAGAGTCTAGCATCAGATTTTCTAACATGTTTGTTTATCATAACTAAGTCTGGGACAACAGAATATTCTTTTCATTATTTTGATTCTCGAGTATATTTGCGATTGATTAATTGTGTCTAATTGTGCCGGATATATACTCGCGCATTAAAACAAGTATAAGAATTTTTTGTTGTCCATTCCCTAATCAAGATCATATTTTTCTTAATGTGCATTTAAAAGCCAACGAAATGGCTAGCGTAGTGAATGTTGTTACGAGTCCCTTCTCCTTCTTCAACTGTCTGACTTATGACAATGTTATCGTCAGCAAATTCTAGATGAGCAATGTGTTCTCTGCTTATATTAATACCTTCGCCTTCAGGATCTATTTTTGAAAATTCTTAATAAGATAAGATTTAATGGGGTTTGGGAATTATTTAATGGGATTTTCAAAATTTATAATAGAATTTTGAAAACGTAGCATTTAAAAAAAAATTATTATGATTTTGAAAAGTTTTACTAGTATTTTGAAAATTTTTGATAGAATTTTAACATTTTTAATAAGGTTTTGAAAAGTTTTAAAAGGTTTTTAGAAAGTGTTAATAACATTTAAAAAAAATTCTAATAGGATTTTGAAAAGTTTAATAGCATTTAAAAAAATTCCAGTAGGGTTTTAAAAATTTTAATCGCATTTGGAAAATTTCTAATAAGATTTTGAAAATTTTCAATAGGATTTAAAAAAAAAAAAAAATTCATAGGATTTTAAAAAATTTAGTAGGATTTGAATAATTTTTTATAAAATTTGGAAATTTTTTAAGAGGAATTAATATTTTTTATAAGATTTTGAAAAATTTTAATAGGATCTTACATAATAAGATATTTTGTGAGTCTACGTCTTCTCTATTGTTATTTTCATAGCAGATACTCGACTGAGCTTCACTCTATGTCCCTCTGCAAAGCATTCACGGCAAACACTTGCCTAGCTGCAACCAGTATCAGTAATTTCTCCCATTTTATTTGTTCCGATATCTAAACGAAAATCAATTTATGTGATTTTTGTGTACGATATTATCTTCACAATTACTTAAACCATAATATATTTTCTTTGCTTTGTCTTGGCATGAAAAGTTATGAATGTGAAGCATACGAACGTATACAAATGTGGATATAATAGTATATGAAGTTCTATAGACTGTTTAACTAAAAACTGAAATAATATTTAAGACGTATAGGACCTGTAGAAATTCCGAGGATTGAGAAATATATTTAATCAATAAATATGTTTTGGTGGAGCGAATATTTTTTTTCTGGATGGCATTTAAAATAGGGTTTGGTCTGTTTTTTTTTTTGACAAAATAAATAAATAAAACTTAGCAAATTTACATTTCTAGGAAAATAGTGTCTATTGCATTTTTAATATAAAACTAACCAAAATGAGATGAATTTAGAAGTGTTAATAAAATATTGTTTTCAGAAAGTAATATTGTGTTACATAGTTTAGTACGGATAATAAAATCACATTGTAAGAGACAATCTCTAATTTACTTCTTCGTTCCAGCACCTCTTGTCAGAAAATGATCTAATATTGTTACTTTCTTTCATTCGAATGTTTTTTTTATTGTTTCCATCGAATGTTTTTTTATTGTTTCCTTTTAATGTTTTTATCGTTTCTTTTTAATGTTTTTTATTGTTTCCTTTCAATGTTTTTTATTGTTTCCTTCGAATGTTTTTTATTGTTCCTTTTTAATGTTTTTTATTGTTTCCTTTGAATGATTTTTATTGTTTCCTTTGAATGTTTTTTATTGTTTCCTTTGAATGTTTTTTATTGTTTCCTTCGAATGTTTTTTATTGTTTCCTTTGAATGATTTTTATTGTTTCCTTTTAATGATTTTTATTGTTTCCTTTTAATGTTTTTTATTGTTTCCTTTGAATGTGTTTTATTGTTTCCTTTTAATGTTTTTTATTGTTTCCTTTGAATGTTTTTATTGTTTCCTTTGAATGTTTTTTATTGTTTCCTTCGAATGTTTTTTATTGTTTCCTTTTAATGATTTTTATTGTTTCCTTTGAATGTTTTTTATTGTTTCCTTCGAATGTTTTTATTGTTTCCTTTTAATGTTTTTATTGTTTCCTTTGAATGTTTTTTATTGTTTCGTTTTAATGTTTTTTATTGTTTCCTTTTAATGTTCTTTATTGTTTCCTTTGAATGATTTTTATTGTTTCCTTCGAATGTTTTTTATTGTTTCCTTTTAATTTTTTTATTGTTTCCTTTTAATGTTTTTTATTGTTTCCTTTGAATGTTTTTTTTGTTTCCATCGAATGTTTTTTATTGTTTCATTTGAATGTTTTTATTGTTTCCTTTGAATGTTTTTTATTGTTTCCTTTTAATGTTTTTTTATTGTTTCCTTTTAATGTTTTTTTTGTTTCCTTTGAATGCTTTTTTGTTTCTTTTTAATGCTCTTTTTGTTGTTGTTTGATTCGAATGCTCTCTTTTTGTTTCCCTCGAATGTTCTCTTTTCATCAGAACATATTTCAGGGATCATAACGATGGGACCGAGGTTAGAACTTGGTCGATAATGCGGAACTCTCTGTTTTATTTTTAAAATGTATGAATAGTAATGATGTGACGATCCCAATTCCGATACAATTACCGATTCCGTACGAAATTTCCGATTCCGTACGAAATTTCCGATTCCGTACGAAATTTCCGATTCCGATGCAATTGACGATTCCAATTGTTTTAAAACGTCTAAATGTTTAGCTATAAAGCTACTTGGGGGGAATTACCATAAAAGCCATATAATATGAAAATGTATTTTCGTAAACGTAAAAAAAAAAAAAACATGGATGCCAAAATACATAGAGCACGTTTCGGTCAGCCAGACACGAGTACGATATTACTTTTACAAGTTTAGTCCGTTATGGAAATTATTCAGGGATTCACAAGCACAAAAAAAACTATCACAATGTCACATCACGTGTCATTGAGAATAAAAAAGATAACGATAAAAATAAGATAATATTCAATAGAGAATTGTCTTTGTAATATTTGTAATAATAAATATGATATCTGCAAAAATTAAAATATATTTAAGCATATTGTACGACCCAGCAAGGTCTAGCATTTCCCGCTCCGCTAGTACTCGAATTAAAAAGGAAATGCCGCGAAAATAAAGAAAGAATATATGATTGAATTAATGAAATCTAAATTAGAAATATATGTGAAGAAGACGGAAAAAGGGGAGTAAGGTGATGTAACTGTTTGATAATTTTTCCCCCGTGCTTCTGAATTTCTAAATCATTTTCATTACGGACTAAAGTAATATCGCCCGAATAAGTCTCTAGTTACTCGTAACTGGCTGACTAAAACATGCTCATGAATGTGTAGCGACATGTGCTTATGAACAAATGAAAACGTATATCTTTTCCTACTTGGCACTCTGGTATTATAGTATTAAAACTTCATTGGTTGTTCTACATAGAACATAAAAACTATATATATATATATATATATATATATATATATATATATATATATATAAATTTTAGTCATTCAATAAAATTTAAAAATTATGACGTGAAATGGTTAAATTCCAAATCAAAGGAATGTTATTATTCTATGTAAGACAAAGAATACATTTGAAAGGATTTAGATGTCTACCATCTTTTCAGAGGAGAAAATATTAACAAATAATTATAATGGTTTACACCGTATTTCTTGGCCTTCGGGACAAGATCAAAGTGTAGTATCTGTTCTTCAGATGCTGCACTTCTATTTCTTGTTCTCTTTCGGTGGAGGAGAAATCCTTCACGACTGAGACAATTTTTATTTTTGTACCTTTTCCCAACATTAAAAAACGACCCTGGTGTCTAACTCTGTCCCGCGGGGAGGCATAGTAAATAGGTACACCTTCTTTGCTAAAGTCACAGGTTTCTATACCAGCTAATTGTTAGATAATGTTATTCTGAAGATGTTATATATATATATATATATATATATATATATATATATATATATATATATATATATAGTAATTTATAAAATATATATGGCGATTAAGCTACACTGAATATTCCGCGTTTCATCCACTCTAGGACTCTTCAGGCTTATGCGCGAGTTCTGTGGTGGTTTATCGTTTTTATATGCTCCTGTTCTATTGAGATTTTAGTTAGCCAATCAGCTTTCTAGTATCCACCGCGCCCTTCCTAACTAGCTCTGCCTACGTATTGAGCACTTTTGAAGTAAATACTTAAAGTTTACACATAAATCTATACTTTTATATATTAATTTTATGTGAGTAAATTAAGTAGTTATATATATATATATATATATATATATATATATATATATATATATATATATATAAACCAATGAATAATAAAACATGTTAAAAAACATCTTGAAGAAGAGTTAAAAACATATTTAAATTTAAAAAGGAAGCACAAGATAAGCGGATAGAAAAAAAGTGTGAGGTAAGTGGAATAGGAGGTAAAAAAAATGATAAAAGGATTTCACATGAATGGATAGTCCGGTGAAGGGTAAAAAATCCAAGAATGGTAACATCCAAACACGGTCGAATTAAAAACTTCGAAACTTTTTTTAACCAAGTAAGATCTGTGACTTACTTGTGGTGTCATTAAATACTTTTACATGCAAAATCCGATCCCGCATTTTGCTAATTCCTTCCCTCTTATGATAAGGAGAGTATTTCTTCGAAACTCCGCGGATTAAGGACTATCCACTTATCTTGTGCTTCATTTTTAAAATTAAATATGTTTTTAACTCTTTTTCAAGATGTTTTTTTAACATGTTTTATTAATCATTTGTTCATATTATAAACTCTATTTCCTTTTCGGTTTTATTGAGCTTTTACATCTGGTTGAGATTACTTTACTTGTAGATATTCACTCTTTAATATTTATAATATATTTTAAGTTTACCATTTTGATTACCTTGGTAAACTTATTGTAATTTATATATATCTATATATATATATATATATATATATATATATATATATATATATATATATATATATATATATATATACAGACATTTCATACGCTCGGGAAACATGTAACCAAAATAGACTGCGAAAATGCTTTTATACATTCTGAACACATTTTAAATATATTTTAAATATTTTACACTTTGAATAATTTCTGAAGAGGACGCTACACAAAACGTCTGAAACGCGTAAAAAACTATTTCAATGAATTCAAAACATTATTACAATGATCTAAATAGGATACCTTTTTATATGAAAAATCAAAACACGGAATAATAAAATAATGTTACAAAATACATAACAATTGTTGATGACCTTCCTTATTTAATATATATATATATATATATATATATATATATATATAATACTGAGTATAAAGATCAATAAATATGAATTAAGAATCAGTTTCAAAAGGGAAAAGGACAAAATCAGCTCGAGTGTACGATCGTTTCGGAAGCGATTAATTAAAAATTAATTAAAATTGACAATAATTATTGATAATAATTGACAAAGGCTTTATCTTGGAACATAATCTCCTCATCAGCAAAAAAATAGGGGGGGAGTTTAAAACACCAAAATAAAACTAGCATTTTGTCCTTATTAAGGCGGATATTCCTTATTGAGATCCATTTGAAAATTTGTTTTCAGTTCAGTCAGTATATCTTTATGCTACTGTATCTTGTCTCCAAATCATAAAGGTCAATTTGAAAAGTATTAATACATTTATTAATACATTAAAATAAACTCTGCTCTTTAGACACCAAGTCTAATTCACTTTATAAAATATAAAACATATATTTATATATATATATATATATACACGTATATATACACACTCACACACATATATACATATATATATATGTGAGAATAATGGAAATATATATATATATTTATTTATATATATGTATATATATATATATATATATATATATATATATATGAGAATAATGGAAATAGTATTCTGACAAAATAGAGAAATAAAAATAAAAAGGAACAAACCGAGTTATGTGTTCATCAACGTTTCGTCTTTATTTAATCTAGAGGAAATATCGAAATAGAGACGAAACGTTGATGGACACATAACTCGGTTTGTTCCTTTTTATTTTTATTTCTCTATTTTGTCAGAATACTATTTCCATTATTCTCATATATATATATATATATATATATATATATATATATATATATGTATATATATATACATATATATATATATATATATATATATATATATATATATATATGATGAGAATACTAGAAATAGTATTCCGAAAAATAGAGAAATAAAAAGGAACAAACCAAGTTTTGTGTCCATCAACGTTTCGTTTTTATTCATCAGAGGAAGTCTCGAAATAAAGACGAAACTTTGATGAACACATAACTTAATTTGTTTCTCTCTCTCTCTCTCCCTCTCTCTCTCTCTCTCTCTCTCTCTCTATATATATATATATATATATATATATATATATATATATATATATATATATATATATATGTATGTGTGTGTGTTTGTGTGCGTGTGTGAGTTTGTATTTATTTATAAACATTCATATATATATATATATATATATATATATATATATATATATATATATATATATATATATATACATGTATATATAAAAAATTATGTGTATTTATGCAGCTTTTTTTATTCCAGCAAACATTGTTGAAATTAACAGAACGCTTCTGCTTAATCACACTAATTATTTAATATTTTTTATTTAAGAGTCAAAGCACGCTTTATATGCTCCTGTGCAACGCCGGAAAACGTGTCTTGCTAGTAAGTGAGAGAACTTTTGTTACTACAACCCTGATTTAATTTGTTTTTCATTGCTAGGGACGGGACGTTTTTGGTGAGTCTTTGAAACAAGTGAAATCACAATGAGATCATTGTGTTAAAGAAGAACACCGCCATATTTGATTATGACAAATTATTTAAAGCCAACAATGGAATAACTTTTCATAATATTCGCAAATAAGAATTTCTGGTTTAAATTTGGAATTTCTAAATATCTTAATTAGTCCCCTCGCTATGAAGTATTAATAGTCTATACTTTTTTTTTAATCGTTTAAGTTGCGGTTAAAGTGTTTTCAATTGTCGGGGCTGGGTGGAGCGGGAAAAATGCGGTTTTTCAAAATGGCGCATGTCGTCTGCAAATATGAAAAAGAAGGAAATGGCGAATAAATGTAATATGAATAAAATGAAAAATGAATGAATAAAGTCAAACAGTCGCGGCAGATTGCGATTATCTTTTGAGGTTTGTTTTGTTTTGTCCTAGGAAATGGTTTACCGAGCTTCTTTTTAACTTAGTCCTTGAACAATTAAAACGAAATATTAAAAAACACTCGAGTAAATGGATAAAAAAATGGCAATATTTGAAAGAAGAATTAAATGAAATATCATTTCTTTTATTCGTGCCTTTTTTCAACAAATTCGTGTTTATTCTCTTTATTCATTCATTCTGATTTTTTTTTAATCCCAGTAAAAAAAATTTAAATTAAAAATTAAAATGGGGGCTTGATTACAAAAACTCAATGAATGTAATTTTCTGTTTTTAATTATATTTTTCTTCTTTTTATATCCTAACCTTCCTGTTTACCGTTCGTCTAATAATGTCTTCCTTCCGTAGAAGGGACCGCCACTCCTTTTTATTTCTGTATCTTTTATTATTTTACGCTGGCCGCCATTTTGTCGTGTTGATACGGCATTCGTCAACCCAAACAAACACTTCTCGTGTAGAATGGTGTATACAACAAAAAAGATCCCTTACTTAAAAAGAAAAGAAGAAGGTCAATATTTATTTTTCGTCCGCCCGCCATAAAACAAACACATTGTAAGACAACCCCTGTATCTCTATGTCTTTCGTATTAAATTTCATTGTATTGTATAGCTTATTGTGTTTAATCTTTTTTTCTTTTTTCTTTTTCTTTTTTAAAGAAAATGTTTCTCGCGATAACTATAAAGCAGTAGTCACTCTTGTGATTACTAAGCTGAACAGTTATTCATATTTACTTGCCTCTCCTCGAGGGCAGAGTGAGACAAAAAGCCTGTTTTTTTTTAAAATGTGGTATGAATTCAGAACTTTGAATTTGAACAAAATAAAAATTGCCTCAGTATAGAAAGATTTTTTTCTACACAGGTATACGACAGAATGAAGAAGTGTTTAAGTAAACAGATACCCTTTTTCTTTTACAGTTTCACCCCAAACAAGGCACATTGCTACTTTGAAGTAGAGAGCTACTATCAGGGACATAAGCCATAGAGGTACTATGTAGCGAGTTGGCCAGCAAGATGTTGGTTCACGTTACACTTGAACTTCTGCATGTCAGTACAGTTGGGAAGTCAGGTACCCGTAAGGGAATTCCAAAATTCTGGGGAAGAAACTACTGGAGTAGAAAGCTCTCTTATATCTAGGGATCTCTACTGTGAAGGGGTGCGATTTAGCTGCTTGTCGGGGTTTGTCGGTCGTATTTACGTCGAGTGGGTACAAGTGCTTGCAGTTCGTCGGAGCATTCACCATTAAAATATTTGTAGAATATGCAGAGGGATGCAACATTTCGTCGATGGGGCAGAAGCTGAAGCTTAGATGACAGTTCAGGACTTATCAGGCTGGTGACTCTCTTTTGAACCTTGTTATGAGCAAGAGACTAGTAGCAAATACACCAACTCAAATATACATTTTGGTCTTAGCCAAAGAGTTTTCATGCATATATATATATATATATATATATATATATATATATATATATATATATATATACATACATATATATATATATATATATATATATATATATTCTACTATTATATAAAAGGAACTCTGTGTGTCTGTGTTTCTGTGAGTTCGTTCCCTATGGACTCGAAAACGGCTGGGCCAGTTTTTATGAAATTTCACATGAATGTTCTTAGATAGGTTTTGTATCGGAATCCATCGATAAGTATCGATAATCCATAATCGAAATAATCCGATAAATAGGCCGTTATCACCTTACAAACACTAAAATCACAAGTACTTTTGAGAAGTTTTATTATCACACAAGCCGAAAGGCTCGACATATAGAACAAACAGTATGTTCTTTGATATGACAGAGGCGCATTCGAAATGTATGTTTTTGTTTAGAGAAGAATCGGAGTATGACACTTGATTTTTGTAATTTAAACTTTAATTCAGTAATTTAATAGAACATAATTTTATAAAGTCAATAGTAGGTTCTCTACAGTGCAATGTAGGCTACAATGTATTGTGAAATAAGTCATAGCAAGAGGCATGTGAACTCCCCCCCCCCCGATAAACCGCGACGGGTCCCCAACCAAAGCAGGCAATCAATCGATTTGATTGAAAAATGAGCGATTTCACCTATTTCGATAACAATAAAAATACGGGGGCATGAAACATTCGTTGATCATCATTCAATCCCGGGCAACGTCGAGCCACCATGATAGTATATATATAATTATATTTATATACAATTTTTTCAATACATATGAATATATTTTTATACCTACACACACTTACTCAGTCATCAACGCATGAAGTGATAATTACTGCTGCTTGCTAGACTCGAACCCAGTCAATGAAACCAAGCTTGGTTTAGCGGGGTAGCATTATTCTACTCGGCTATCAAGAATTAACATTTAAATGTAAGCGAATTAATGAATTAATTATGAAGTCGTGTAAAAGGACTTACCATAATCAAACAGCAATAATAGTATTTGGCAATCAGGAACACACAAACCCACATACATATGCAATAGGACCCCGGGATACGGCATTAAAATGAGGAATAAAATACAGTACAATATATAATACACATATATATAATCAAATAACATTATAAATAACACCGTAAAGCGGGACAAATACTGCAATCAGGGGCCGGAAAAAAAAACATCGTAACCTTAAAAAAGCGTATCCTAGGTACACCGTATCCCGGGTTTCTACTAAGAAAAACAAACAGAGAATAAGAAATACAGGATGGCCCAAAAGTAGTGACGTATTTTAGCAACTGAATAACTTTTAGAATAGGTTACTATTTCTGGGCCGTTTACTGTAGAAGAAAAACAGGAGAGAAACAACAACAATAAGAAGAAGAAAATGAAGACGAAAACGATTGTTAAAAAAAACTTACTTTTCCAACAACAAGATGACAATAAAGAAAGAAAGATGAGAAGGAGAAAAAAAGACGAAGAAGACTAACAAACTGACGTAGCCTCGTAGGGAATGCCCTTTTCTCTTCCCTGCAACCTCTTTCCCACAGAAGAGATGTTGCGAGTTTGTCTCTGCTTTATCGTTATTTTCATGGCAAGTGCTCGACTGAGCTCCAATCTATGACCCCCCTCCACAAACTTTCACAAGAAACACCCGTCTAGAAGAAACCACTATCAATAAATTCCCCCACTCTTTATTTGTGCCTAAACCTAAAGGTAGATTCCACGAACAAAGTTTCTTTCTTAGAACTGCACGCCTATGAAATTGTCTTCCGTTTTCCTGCTTTCCAACTTACTACAATATGGTTGTCTTCAAGTCTAACGTAAACAAGTTTTTGATGAGCCGTTCCATAAAAGTTAACAAATTTACCAAATTTCCATTACTAACGATTACTTTCAAATCGTCCAATTGTCTACTGCACACTCTTTAACACTTATCCTCGAGTGGCCTCTTGTCCTTGATACATGGTGATGCCTTTCTAAAAGTAAAAGAAGAAAAGGCCAAAAAAGTAGAAGAAAAAGAGAAAGCGGACGAAGAAGAAAAAGAAGAAAAAACGAAGAGGAACAACAATAACAACAATAACAAGACGAAATTCAAAATACTATTTAACCTTAATTCTCGCGTTTCACGAGAGCGTGAAGCATGAAACATTTCACATCCTCTTGTAAGGGGAGGTAAGTGCGATCCGCTCGTCATCATTCTTACAACCCGATGAACTTTCAAATAGAAATAATAACATGATTTACATATCCACGTCGGTTCGATCCTTCGTAGGCGATTAACAATATCATATTTTTCATCATGTCAATGTCTGTGTTCAAAAAGAAATGTTTCTTTAGAGCTAATTCTAAATTAATACAAAATTCAAAATTAATTCCCGTTTTTTTCTTTATTTATTTCCTACTTTCCATCCTTCCTTTTTATGCATCAATTTTCTTTTTTTTTATTTTTATCTTTTAAATTCATTCATTGTATTTTAGAGATCATTTCTCTAACTTTTTTTCTATTGAGGAAGACTTTATTTTTTTTCAAAGAAGACAAAGAGAAAACAGAAAGGGGAAGGACGTGGGAAGGGAGAACGAGAGTGCGCACGAGACAGATATTAAAAAATTAATATCTGTCTCGTGCACACTCTCGTTCTCATTCCCACGTCCTTCCCCTTTCTGTTTTCTCTTTGCCTCTTTCCCTCTCTCGATATATTTTTTTCTTTTTATCTAGAAATTATAATAATTAAATACTAAGTTATACTTTACCATAGTATCGCCTTTTTAACATTTTTTCGTCTTTTCATGTTGTCTTTCTTTTTCCTTTCTTTTTCCTTTCTTTTTTCTTTCTTCCTTTTTTTCTTTACATCTTTGTTCTTTTCGTCTTTTTCTTCGTCTTTTTTTCTACGTCTTCTCCTTTTTCCTTTCTTTTTTTTCTTTTTTTTGTCTTTTTATTCTTTCTTTTTTCTTTCCCTCATTTCTTTATGTCATTTTTTTCGCCTCCTTTTGTCTTTTTTTTTCCTTTCTTTTGTCTTTTTCCTTTCTTTCTTTTTTTCTTCCTCTCCAATTTTCTTTTCGTCTTTTTCCTTCCTCTTCTCCTTTTGTCTTTCTTTTTTCTTTCTTTTTTCTTTCTTTTTTCTTCCTCTCTTCTTTTCTTTTCGTCTTTTTCCTTTTTCTTCTCCTTTTGTCTTTCTTTTTTCTTTCTTTTGTCTTTCTCTCTTTCTTTTTTTTCCCCTCTTCTTTTCTTTTCGTCTTTTTTCATTGTCTTTTTGTCTTTCTTTTTTTCTTTCTTTTGTATTTCTTTTTCTTTCTTTCATTTTTTTCCTTTCTTCTTTTCTTTTTTATGCTTCTCTCCCCCGTTTGTCCTTTCGCCTTTTTTCTTTCTTACTTTCTAACTCTCTCTATATTTCTTCACTTTCTTGTCACTTTTTCGTCTTGTTTTTTCTTCTTCTGGTTCTTCTTCTTTTCTTATTCTTTTTGTTGTCCTTTTTCTTCTTCTTTCTTTTTTCTCGTTCTTGTTCTTCTCTATTTTTCTTATTGTTGTTCGTCTTTTTCTCCTTCTTGTTTTTCTTCTTATTATTATTATTCATTCCTTATTATTGTTCTTCTTTCTTTTTCTTCTTGTTCTTTTCTTATTCTTCTTGTTGTTCTTCTTTGTCTTCTTTTTCTTCTTCTTTTATTCTTCATCTTTTTTTCTTTTTCCTTTTCTTCTTCTTCTTGTTATTCTTCTTCGTCTTCTTTTTTTAAACATATTGACCTATTTTCTCTCCTTCTCCTCCTCCTCCTCCTCCTTTTTTTCTGCTCCTTCTCCTTTTTCTCCTTTTACTTCTTCTCCTCTTCCCAATTCTTTTTTCTTCTTCTTTGTTTCCCTCTCCCCCCTCCTTCTTCTTCGTTTCCCTCTTCCCCTCCTTAATCTTCTTCTTCCTTCCCTCCTTTTTCTCCTTCTCTTCTTTCTTCTTTTTTCTTTTTCTCCTTCTCCGTTTCCGTTTTCCTCCTCCCTCTCCTTCTCTATTCTTCTTCTTCTTCTTCTTCTTCTTCTTCTTCTTCTTCTTCTTCTTCGTTCGAACTTTAATCCAGTCATCGGATCAACCATTTTAGTAACAGACAAACAAAAAAAAATCGTTTCAAAACTTTAATTATTTCTTATGATGAAGTCTGTGCAACACACAATTGACAGAACCTAAAAACAACCTTAAATATTCAAACAAACAAAAATACAGCAACCTCCAATTTCCAGCGTTTATTCAAACAATTATCGCCCGTTCCCTTTCCTTTGTTGGCATTATTTTTCTTTGAAACCAAAATATTAGCGAGAAAATATGGAATATCGTCATTTAGGGGACGGGGCTTTTTTCTTTAAAAATGTTTCTTTTAAACCCATTTTTTTTTTTTACCGGAAATGCGGTTATGTCATTCTCAATCTGTTTTTAATAAACATTGAAACCGTATCAACAACGCAACATTATAAGAATACAATTACTAATGTCATCAGATTACCGTCATTTTTTTTTTCTTTGTATCTTTTGGCATAATTACGTTGACACACCGGTTCTCGTTAGATCATCAAAGTTAAGCAACGTAGAGCCTGAGTGTACAAGATGGGGAACGATGTATGTAGGAATACGTCGAATCCTGCAGAAACCTAACGTTATCATCTTCTACCGACGGAATATACCTGCGACTGGGATCTACTTTCGAATTTCATATTCCCATGGTATTTCCTCCTTTGGAAGAAGCCAGCTCAACCCATCTTGGGTGAATGCCACTTTACAAAAATTAATTTCAATTATCCAGATCACTGTTCTCATCTTGGGCGTTATTATTACAACGTTTCAGCGGATGTAACCTCTGACCATCTTATTGAACTCGGCAATCTTTTTTTATCTTTACATAGGAGTCATCACTTATCAAGGTCCAGAGGCCACTCGAGGATAAGGGATAATGTTCATACATTAGTCAATGGGATTATAGCGTAGTAAAATTAAGTAGTGAAAGTTTTGTAAATTGGATTGCTTAGGGGGACAGTTCATCAAGAACTTGTTTACGTTGGACTTGAAGACAATCAAATTGTAGCCAGCTGGGAAGCAGGCAAACGGAAGAGAGTTCCACGGGCGTGCAGTTCTAAGAAAGAAAGAAGCTTTGTTCATGGAATCTACGTTTGGTTTTAGGCACAAATAAAGAGTGTGGGAAATTATCGATAGTGGTTTTGGCTAGACGAGTGTTTTTCGGTAAAGTTTGGCGAGGGGGAACCACAGATTGAAGCTCAGACGAGCATTTGTCATGAAAATAACGATAAAACATAGAAGGCTCGCAACGTGTCTTCTGTGGGAAAGAGGTTGCAGGGAAGAGAAAAGGGCATCCCCCACTAAGCTACGAAGTCTATTTTGAACTCTGTCAAGGCAGGATAAGCTGCTTATAACAGTTCCTGCCTAGATGTGGCAACAGTACTCCATCATTTGTCGTATCATGCTTTTATATAGGTAGAGAATTGCATCGAGAGTGAGATATCTACTGAAGCGGTAGAAGGAGCTTATCATTTTGTACTTTACGTAGACCTTGAACATTTTTATAGAACTTCAAACAAAACTGTGTATTTAATCCGCAGAAGTAGATAGATCGACATAAAATTGATAAATCGTGTTCCCAAATTTTTTAGATAAGGAGTGATAATTTGTATTATTTGCATTACTTGGACTACTGTTCTCATCTTGTGTCTTATTTTCGCCATGTTTCAGCCAATTAAACATCCTAGCTTCTACGCATGTATATTTTCCCACTCGAGAGCCTTTCTGTCGAACTCGGGAATCTGCACGCAATTTCAAACGAAACACATTATGTAATCCACGGGGGGATTAGAATGTTCTCGTTTCGTCAGTTTTGACCGGATAGAAGTCTTAAGTAATTCGACACCTGGAGAAGGTCGAAGCTTACATTGGCAGGAACGTTTTGCGAATAACACTCAAGAAGAAAACAATAGTCCCAATAATCTAAACTAGCGGGGCATGTGGAAATTTCACAGCAGCATCTTTCGTACGTGATATATTGTTGCTAGGCATTCTGTGGGCGTTCAGCGTAAATGGAGATCCCGCCATATTATATTAATATATTATTATATTATATATATAATATATATTTTGTTAAAACTGTAAAACTATTTACTTAAGTAATCTGGTTAATGTAGTCTCAGAATATATATGGTTATTATGGGTTTTCTCTAATATCCTCATAGAAGACTGTGACATATTTCCATCGTATCGACACCTGGTGCGAACGGAAACCCCACGATATCATCATACGATCTTTAGGCAGAACAGGTACTACCCTTGTAAACTATATTTTAGTTTCATGTGCGGCCTAAAAGCGATGTCAGTTGTTTGTTTGTTTGTTTTTTTTTTTGGTGATCGGGAGATCCTATTTATTATAAAGAAAGATAGATAACATACTACGAATATAAAATTACCGTATTTGTATATTGATTTACTGTTCGTAGTATGTTATCACCTTCCAATCTCCTTTTTAATAAATAGGATCGTTTGATCGAATAGTTTATAATCTGGAAACTGTGATACACGTACGTGCGTATGTTAAATGTACTACGTTATTTATATACAGATAATACATGAATATAAACTACAACCAGTTCTTCTGGAGGTTTAATGCCCAATCTATAGTACGAGCGATACTGAAAATACAGTTATGAACTACTTCAGAAGTCTACCCGGTCAATGGATTTAATAAAAGTTTCCGTTCGATTCACAAGTTTGACAAAACGAACCGACTGAAAAAAAATGGAAAGAATAACACGCAAGATGCGGACATCAATCAGAATAATCCAAACTAGCAGAATCTGTGGAAATTCCACGATAGTTGTAATTTTTTAAAACATAAATAAAATGAGTAAAAAAATAAAATAAAACAAATAACGACGATTTTAAAACAATTTTTTATCAAATACTTTTTTCACCTTTTAAAGCTAAAAAGAATTAAATGTAAAAATTTATGTTGTCTTTTTTTTTCAATGAAAATTCAACGCCAAACATGTGTTTTTTTTTCTGAATGATTTTAATGCAAATTATGAAAGAACAGATGTCAATTCACGTGCATAAAAAAAAAAATCTATAATCCAAAACAAACTTAAGTCCTCTTCTCAAAATGACTTTTTTTAAAATTATGAAATAAAATAGCCAATTTGAAACAGACAGCTATGTTTTTCTTTTTTGGGGGTTTGAAAATTTTTATAGAGAAAACGGTATTAATGATTTTTAACTGATAAAGAGCGACTATACAGGGGGTAAATCGTTTCTCATTAATTGATGTTTGCGATGATGGTGTTTTTTTTTTTTTTTGTGACACCGGACGTACAGTCAAGTAAATTAATATTTAGATTATACAATTAATAAATGGTCATCTAAAAAATTACGAATCATAGTCTTGCTTAGTTATTTAGGCATATCAACCCTTTTACATCAGATAACCTCGGACCTTCATAATTTTTACACAGAACAGATACTACCCTTGGAAACTATTTTAGTTTCACGTACGGCCCAAAAGCGACATTATTTTTTATTTATTGATTTATTGTTGTATTTTATTTTTTATGTTTTACGTTGGGTCTTCGGTGATCGGGAAATCCTATTTATTAAAATCTCGGGAAATCAATGCCAAAAATGGCAAACTGTGTGGAATTTAGAACCGAACCTTATATGAAATTGACAGAGGTACTTTGTTCTTGTTCCGTCAGCCATGATTTGATAAACATATTTATTTAAAATGTTGTGAAAAATTCATAAAATTAAATAAACATATGTGTTTGAAAAAATTAATAAATTAAATAAACATATTTATTTGAAAAAATATTTGTGAAAATTCCATGAAATAAAATAAACATATTTTTTGAAAAATTATCGGTGAAAAATTAATAAAAATAATTAAACTTATTTATTTGAAAAAATATTATTTGCGAGAACTTCATATAATTAAATATACATTTTGTTAGAAAAAATTAAAAAGTAAATAAATATATTTATTTGGAAAAGTATTAGTGCAAATTTCATAAAATATAATAAACGTATTTTTTTGAAAAAGATTATTTGTGAAAAATTCATAAAATTAAATAAACATATTTGAAAAAATCATAAATGTTAATTCACATGTTTTTTTTTAGAAAAATAATGTGTTAAACATTCATTAAATAAAATATAAGATTTGTTTTAAAAAATCATAATTACAATTAAATAAATTTATTTGAAAAAAATTATTTGTGAAATATTCATAAAATTAAATATACATATTTGAAAAAATCATAAATGTTAATAATATATTTTTTAAGAAAAATAATGTGTTAAACATTCATTAAATAAAATATAAGATTTGTTTTTAAAAATCGTAATTACAACTAAATAAATTTATTTGAAAAAAAATTATTTGTGAAAAATTCATAAAATTATATAAACATATTTTTGGATAAATATTATAAAATTAAATAAACATATATATTCAAAAAGAAATATCTGAAAACTTTTTAAATGTACGTAAATAAATATATTTCTTTGTAAAATTTATTTGTGTAAAATTCAAAAAAATATATAAACATATTTGTTTGAAAAAATGATAAAAGTAAGTAAACATATTTATTTGAAAACAAACTTTGTAAAAAAATTAATAAAATTGAATAAACATATTCGTTTGGAAAAGTGGGAAAAGTAAGTAAACATGTTGTTTTTAACGTTTTTATTTAAATAATTCATAATTAAATAAACATATTTGTTTGAAATAGCGGTAAATGTTAATAAACATATTTAATAAACAAATTTGTTTTAAAAAATTATATAGCTTAATAAACGTATTAATTTGGAAAGATATTCGTTTAACGTTAATTAAATTAATTAAAAAATATATCTGTTTGAAAAATATATTTTGCGAATATTCTGATTTATTATATTTAAAGACAATATTGACATGAAACAAACAAGAAATCCTTGAAGGTCACCTTGCGGGGTCGATTAATTGACTAACACTGTGTTTATCCACTCGGTGGCCTTCGGGGCAAGATCAAGGTGTGGTATCTGTTCTTCGGATGCTGCACTTTAGTCTCTTGTTCTCTGTCAGTGGGGGGGGGGGAGAAGTCCTTCACGACTGGGACAATTTTTATTTTTGTTCCTTTTCTCCACATTAAAAAACGACCCTGGTGTCTAACTCTGTCCCGTTGGGAGGCATTGTAAATAGGAACACTGTGTTTATCTAATGACGTGTCATGACGTAGACAACAAGCAATGACTCGAGTAAGTTAATATGCGAAATCACCTAACTTGGAAATGTATTAATAAAATAAAGATGAAAGTCAAAAGGAGAAAGAAGGTAAAAAAGAGAAAAAAAAAACTCTCAGTAGTGTTGGGACGATTATTCCGAATCCGGAATTGTAAGAATCGGAATTTTTTGGAGTATCGGAATCAGGATTCTTAATGGGGAAAATCTGCTAATCTTTCCCATGCAAAAAAGGATTCTTTTAATCAAAAAAAATTTTTTTTAACTTTATTTTCTGTCATATTAATTCCAAAATGACGAATATCTCTTTATTTTAAACTATTAGTAATGCTCAAATCTATAGGTAGGTTTATCACATTTTTACGCTAATTAGAAAATAAAATAATAATTTATATTAATTAAATAATAATTAAATAATTCAATTAGAGGCCAATAAAACGATCTTAAAAGATGAATTACGAAACTTAAACCACGTGCAATAAACAAATTAATTTTAACTTTTCTGTTATTGTAACGAAATCCGACAGCCGAAAAAATGACTTTTCATTAAAAAAAAACTTGTGTTGTCAATTTCACCAATAAGCAGTGCTAATTGCTATGTCACAAGTAGTTAAATATTGCTGGAATATTACATAAAACAAGTATTTCATTATTGAAATAAAAGAAAATGATTTCGGCCATGTTTGTTTTGTCACGCGTGGCATGCAGGGGAAATACATCATAGTTTATAATGTTAGTAAAGAAGGATTTATTAAAATAAAATAAAAAAGATTACAAATAGCAAAATGAACTTATAACTCGTAGTTTGCGTTTTTCCTCTTTGGGATTTTTGGTTAACTGAAAAACAATGAATATCCTGCTGATTCAGTGTATGCGAGTCAATTTCAAAAACCTCCGAAAAATTGGCCTACGTTTTGTCAGTTTTCAAAGATGAATTGCCTTCCCTGCTTATATAACCGCTCTTTAGTTATCATGTAAGCTAGATTTGCTAATTTCTTCGAAAATTATTTTCTTTAATCATTAAGTTTCTATCTTATCGTTTTTCGTAATTTTTGGATATGTTCATTACTGTGACATTACAATTCAATAGATAGCATTAGTTTTACTTGAAATTCAATGACTCAACTTTCGAGTTACGCAACAATAACAAAGAATTACTTTCGTAAAACGTATTCATTTTCGTAGAGAAATTTCTTGTTACACATTATATTTCATATCTAATTTTAATCCTAGTCCACTTTACAGATAATTGACACAAAATATTGATCATACTTTTAGCTACTATTTTAGTTACTAGCACAAGACAAAAATAATTATAACTCGTCTGACTGAAAACACTGTCAATAGTTTCCCTCACTCTTTATCTCTGCCTAGACCTAAACGTTGATTCCATGAACAGAGCTTCTTTCTTAGAACTGAACACATGTGGAACTCTCTTCTGTTTACCTGCTTCCCAGCTGACTACAATATGGTCGTCTTCAAGTTCAATATAAACAAGTTCTTGATGAGCCGTTCCCCCTAAGTAATCCAATTTAACAAATTTACACTTCTAACGATTACTATGATATTGTCCTTTTGACTACTGTATATTCTTTAACCCTTACCCTCGAGTGGCATCTGGGCCTTGATAAGTGCTGATTCCTTCCTTTATTTGTATAGAAAAAAAAACTAATTAAAATCCAATTTTCGGGACTTACACACGCTAAGTGTTTATTTAATTAAAAAGCAAAAAATAAAGAACGACAAATCGGTTTTTAAAAATACAAAATTTCCCTCTCCTGGGACATTTTAATTCATTTAGAGAGAGAGAGAGAGAGAGAGAGAGAGAGAGAGAGAGAGATTCACGCAAAATTGTAGAAATTTCCAGGTTGGTATCTGAGGGCGAGTTTAATTCGCTGGGGGAGATGCACCCCCGAATGAACTCTCCTGGCGGGTAAGTGACAGGATTGATACTCCACGTAATAGTGTACCGGATACCTACCTACCGTAACCTGCATGTGAAGCACATGTTTGCCGCAGGGAATGATGACATCTGAAGTGTATGCAATACAAAGTTGCGCCTCGTAGATCACCTAAAATACTTCGTAGCTGGGATTGGTGTTATCCTAGTTAGCAACAATGTATACTCGTATTCGAGTTCTGCCAACGACGCTATGTATGTGTGTATATATGTATATATAAATATATATATATGTGTGTGTGTGTGTGTGTGTGTGTGTGTGTGTGTTATTCTAGGTGAAAGTGCACTGGAAGACCAAACGAAGATTTATTTAAATTTTTTTTTTTTTTTTTTTACATGGGGTCACCATTTATCAAGAACCGGCCACTCGAGGATAAGGGTTATTGAGTGTACAGTAGTCAATGGGATAATATCGTGGTAATCGTTAGTAATAAAAATTTAGTAAATTGGATTACTTAAAATGACGTTTCATCAAGAATTTGTTTATGTTGGACTTGAAGATAACCAACTTGTAGTCAGATAGGAAACAGGCAAACGGAAGAGAGTTCCACGTGCCTGCAGTTCTGAGAAAGAACCTTTGTTCATGGAATCTGCGTTACGGGGAGGTTGAAAATAATAAAATGCCTTTCGCAATAAACACCCCAACCTCCCCATGTTAAGAACGTCTTTCGGAATAAAAACCTTTTGCAGATTGGATAGCCAGTGCACATTGACCGTCTTCGGGATATCCCTAGTGCACTTTCATCTTATTCTTTTTAAACTTCATTTTCCATTGCTGGTATTAATTCGAAATTGATAAACATTTATTGGTTTTAAATTATAAGTAATAATCATGTCTATAAATTACCTGCCAACAAGTTTATTTTTAAGTTTGTGAAAATATATGGACATATGGCACGGGTGTTTACCGTAGTTAGACAATTAAAAAAAAAAAAAAAAGATATTTAGAAAAAATCGGAAGCGGAATCGATAATTGTATTGGAATCGAGCATTAATTAGTAATTGTATCAGAATTAGGAAAATATGGAATCGTCCCATTTCTGAAAGAAGCAACCAAAAATATAAGAAGAACGTAAAATGTCACGGTTTTTAATGATCAAGAAATTAGTAAACGATGGAGGGGGGGGGGCAAAAAGGACGCATTATCCAAAATCTTTTCTTCGCAGTTGAAATGGTTTGAGGGTTGGATTAAAGCCGAAAACCAAACAAGAAGAGGCAAAGGGAATACAGATTCTATAATTCCCCCCTCCCCCCTCCACTCCGTACAAATATGAAAAGGCGCTGACGTCACAGGAACTGGTGTAGACGATTTCACAAATGCGTTAAAATCGACCTTGGAAAAGACCTCCGCTCTTTTTTTTTTCTTTTTTTTCTCTTTTTTTTTTCTTTTTTTTCTTTTTTTTCTTTTTTCTCTTTTTTTTTCTCTTTTTTTTCTTTTTTTTCTTTTTTTTTCTCTTTTTTTTCTTTTTTTTCTCTTTTTTTTTCTTTTTTTTCTTTTTTTTTTCCTTTCTTTTTTCTACATTTCGTTAATTAAATCGTTCTTATTTTCCGGGAAGTCTTTATTGAAGTTTTCGGATTGTTTTGCACCAATAAGCAATTAAAATTGTTAGTAATCCTTAACCCGAGGAATGTAATTGGTATGGTAATAATGGCGCAGATATAATCGTCTTAGATCGGGTGACTGGTTTTCTATGGCGGCGGGAACGAGAAATCAAGTCAGATGTAAAAAAAATAAAGTTTGGGTGAAAGGTCGGAGAGCAGACTTAATGGAATCTATAATTTGTACTATACTAGAACAATAAGATTATATAGAAATTCATACATTTATAGCCTATATGAAATTTGATGTAGAAATTTATGATACAGTAACGAATTAATAATATCTATATGTCAATAAAAGATAGAATGCGCGTGTGTGTGAGAGGAAGGCTCTCAACCTATATACTCAACAATTTTTATCTACAGACTTTCATCCAGAAAAAAAAAAATGGACTGCTAAGAGGTAAAATTTGGAAAATTGGTACTTGAGTGTAATCGGATATTTTTTTATTTGTCAACTGTTTCACAACGTTTGAAACACACATTTCAAAGATCAGGGCAAGCTGGTTTAATGGTTATCGTACTTGACGCACTGTCTTTAGGTTTTGGTTTCGATTTCAGCTCGAGTAGTTTTTTTTTTTTTACTTACAAGAAATTCACTGTTTAGAAAAAAAAAACATAATTGCATGCACATGTTTCAGTTTCTGTACGAATTAAAATATAATATTTATGCGTATTTTACGACCGGCCAACACCGAGTAAATATGCTAGTATTATATAACAGTATGAAAATTCCACCATTTAATATATATTATACAAAATTTGGTAAGAAATTTATGATATATAGTATAGCAGTGATGAATTTATAATATATCATGTAAAAATATAAGTATTTAACAATTAAAAATATATCAGACCAGGTTTATACATTTTTAATAATTATATAAAATTAAAGAATTCATAATATATTACACGGAAATATAACAATTATAAATTCATAATACCTTCTATAAAATATAATTCCTAAATTTATAATAAATTTTATATAATTTAATTTACAATTTTATCTTATATTGTATTAAACACATGAATTTATAAAATATTTTATAAAATAAAAACAATTATAAATCTAATATCTAAATGGCTATATGTCTGTCGGCCTGTCTGTCTGTCGGCCGGTCTATCTCATTATTTTCAAACTCTATCTCCGCTGAAACTAAAAGGGGCCTCAAATGATTGGATTTATACGGGTCGTTCTCTTATGGGTCGTTAGTCAGTTAAAATTGTTTTTAAGAGTCCAAAAATGGGTCAAAATGTAAAAAAAAAAAAACATCCTTTAACGTTTTTTACTTAGTTTATACTTAATTTTTATTCGGTTTCTATGTCTATCATCAGCTTTCAATGCTACAGTTTCGATTTTTTGCTGATGGAACCTACATTTTTTTTTTACTTTTGAAATCACGACTCTGTAATAATATATACGAAATCTGGACACATTAAAATATCATATTTAAGCATGTTTTACGCCTGAGCAAAGTTGGGCAAAGCCGGGCACCCCGCTAATATTTTTATGTGGTATAAATTATACATAGTATATCATGTAAAATTTAGTTTAATTATTGAACATATATTAAATTAATGAATTTTTAATGCATTATATATATATATATATATATATATATATATATATATAATTATACTAGCATTTCAGTCCGGCGTTGCCCGGGTGTTTGGGTGTGCATGTTGAGCAAAAAAAAAGTGGTAGTAGGAAGGCAGGCTCGAACCCGTACCGCAAAGGAGGAAAAGAACGGGGTAAAACCTAACGTTTATGGTGTTAAGACCACCACTCAACCGGAAGCGACATATTTTTAAATTAAGGCTAGGCAATCTAAAGGAGAAGATAACTTTAAAGAATATCGACGAAAAAAGTGACCGCCCTGCCCCACCGCCTGTAGAAAAGTGCCTAGTTGAAGGGGAAGATATTAATGCTTTTAGCTAATTTTTCGATATTTGTCGTATGAAAGGTCAAACTTTAAAACGATACTGATCTTGGTAAAATCCATCGTCTCTATTGAAAGTTTAAGGTAGACATGCAAACATACATACAGACATGCATTTATATATTGGTAACTAAAACTTTTCGACCCAAACTGATGAAAAAGCTTGCCCTATCTCTGAATACCATTTATGTACAATTTCAAATATTTAGACCAGAAATTGTCTGAGTAATTTGGAAGAGACCGCAGAGGTCAATATTTTTAAAAACTTTGACCCCTATTATGACCCCTTAAAATTTATCGTTTTGGGCTAAAATTAAGTTATTAAGTTAGATCCATGTCCAAGGCACCTATATCTAAAATTTCAAGTGCGTAGACCCAAAATTGTCGGAGGAGTTTGGTAGAGTTCTCAAAGGTCAAATCGTTGAACTTGGACCCGTTAATCGCCAAATTTCTGACCAAAAACCGATCACATCGATTTTCCCAAATCTCAGTAGCCTGTATATCAAATTTCGAGTCTGTAGACTAAAAATTGACAGAGTTATTGCGTAGGGAAATGTGAAATGTACACAGACACACACACAGACACACAGATACACACACAGACACGTTCACTTATATATATATATATATATATATATATATATATATATATATATATTATTGGTAGTATTGTTTAGTTATTTAAACAAGAACAAAAAACACAATGTGTCTACCAAAGATTGCTCAATGTTTAGACAGAGCAATATAAATATGTTGAATATGAAAACTAGTGCTACACCTATGCAAATATGTTTCAGTGATTCTTGGCCTGAGTATGTGATCTTCACTGAAACATATTTGCATATGTGCAGCCACTAGCTTTCCTATTCAACATATATATATATATATATATATATATATATATATATATATATATATATATATATATATATATATATATCCAACAATCTACTGGCATGGAATCTCATGGTTATAAGTCTTACAAAATATTATTGGCAGTAATATTCTATAAGTACAATCCCATCTAAATAAAAATTGCTCTATATACAAGATAGAGCAAATAAATCAAATTTTAGTCATTCAATGAATTTAAAAATTAATGACGTGAAATGATTAAATTTCAAATCAAAAGATTCTTATTTTTATTCTATGTAAGACAAAGAATACATTTGAAATATCATAACTCCTTATCCTATAGAATTTCGATTCTACCATCTCTTCAGAGGAGAAAATATTAGCAAATAATTATAATGGTTTACATCTTATTTGCTAAAGTCAGTGAGACATGGAAAATCAGAATTACAAGTATTTTTTTAAGTATTGAAATATCATAGAGTAGGGGAAGTTAATGAAAAGTATATAAAAAATCACATCCAAATTGTATGATAAATTCCGAAGTGAATGTCTTTGAGAGCATTGAGGTAAAGTGAATTATTATTTGTCTTACATAGAATAATAATAAAAATCTTTGGATTTTAAATTTAACCATTTTACGTCATAAATTTTTAAATTTAGTGAATGACTGGAATTTTATATATATATATATATAAACATTTATGAATTTATAGTATGTTATATAAAATTTGGCTATAAATTTACATTTATGCATTCAAATTATATTACATGAACATATGTAAATACATAAAGTTATAATATATTACATAAATATTACTCGTGAATTCATAATATATTATATAGAATTTTGTTCATACAATAATAATAATAATAATATTAATAATAGTTTATGAATTAATATAACAAAATATAATATAAAAATATAACATTTAAGGAATTCATCGCATGTTCCTATTTACTTATGTCCCCAAGGGGGTAGAGTTAGAGACAAGGACAGTTTTTAATGTGAAGGAAATCCAATTTCCCAAAAAGGGGCACTCTGGATAGGAACAAAATAAAAATTTTCATTCATGAAGGGTTTCTCCTCGATTACGTATTTCTTCTCTAGTGACTGAGGAGAGAAGAGGTGAAGTGTAGCATCAGAACAGATACTCCACTGTGATTTTGGTTCGAAATTTTTTTTTTTGCATAAATTTATAATATATTATATGAAATTTATATGAAAATTATAAATTTAAAATATATTATAAAAAATTAATTCATAAATTTATCATATAGTATATAAATTTGTTCTATAAATTTCTAATATATTACATGAAATTTATATGAAAAATTATAAATTTAAAATATATTATAAAAGATAATTCATAAATTTATAATATATTATATACATTTCTACTATAAATTTCTAATATATTATATTAAATTTATGATATGAAAATTTATAAATTTAAAATACATTATAAAAAGTTAATTCATGAATTTATAATATAGTATATGCATTTCTTCTATAAATTTATAATATGTTATATTAAATTTATGATATGAAAATTTATAAATTTTAAATATATTATAAAAAATTAATATATCATATACATGTCTTCTATAAATTTATATTACTAATTATACGTAATTTATAGGTATTACGTAATGCATGCATATTCGTAATGACGTTATTCGGTTTTCACCTGACAAATTCCATTTTATTCATTTTCAAACTTTTGCACCGATTTTCCCCGGCATCAAAAAACGCAAATATGAAGTTTCGCATTGGTCTGAATGGCCTATATATTAAGTTTCATGTACGTAGACAAAAACTGACAGAGGAGTTTCGTAGGTAAAATTTTTAAACAAATATATATATATATATATATATATATATATATATATATAAATATTTATAGAATGAGGTTTTGTTTACTATAACTTTTTTACGCAAATATTACGCAAGTATAAATCATGTAGAATATGTGCATGAATATAATTACACGTAATAGTTTACTAAAGATGATCATCTCTTGAGAAAACCAAAAAAACAAAAAATCTAACAGGGAATTAATTAAAAATGAACGTTTTAAATAATATGCAAATTAGCTAGATGTTTTGCAGAGGAATAAAATTCCACGACCTATATATAACAAAGTTGTATTTTCTTTTGAAATCCATACTCCTATTAATTTATTTTGTGTGTGTATTCATATTCATATTAAAAACCCAATACAATATATTATGTATGGCTCGTGGAATTGTATTTGTCTGCAAAAGATCTAGCCAATTTGCGTATTGTTTTAAAGATTCATTTTAATTTATTCCATTTTTTTTTCGGTTTTCTTATGGGTGGATTATCTTTAGTTAAATATTACGTGTAATTATATTCATGCAGATATTCTACAGGATTTATACTTGGGTAATATTTGCGTAAAATAGTTATAATAAGCACAAACCTCTTTCTATATACATTTATGTATGCGTATATATATTTGTTTAAAAAAATTGCCTACCAAACTCCTCTGTCGGTTTTTCGTGTACAAACCTGAAACTTCATATATAGGGTATTCGAACACATACGATACTTTATATTTGGTTTTAGTCGAGAAAGATCAGTGCAAAATTGTAAAAACTAAAAAAAAATGGAATTTGCCAGGTGAAGGTCAGAGGTCGGCATTACGAATATGCATGTGTAACGTAATAGCTATTGGTTCAGGTTTTAATTTTTAGCGTTGCAGTAGACACCTTTTCATAGCTCAGACATTAACGTCAAAGAAAAAAGTAAATCGTAAGCTAAAAGTTTTGGTTTCGATTTTTGGTGGTGGCGCACGAGTCATTTTTTTTTTTTTTACTTTTTACTTTTTAAATCATAATTATGCATTAGGTCCAATATAATATAATAAGAAATATGAAGTCTGCATTAATCAAAATATCATATTTAAGCGTATTTTACTACAGGGCAATGTCGGGTGGCCTGCTAGTAAATAGGAAAAAAAAGTTTGTTTTTTTATATATGCGTATCAATACACATAAAAAAATATATAGAAAGGAGTATACATTGTCACAGAAATGCTCATATATTTACAGAATATCATGGGTTGTTCTTAAAATGATTTTTTTACGTGAAAAAATATCGTATGTTTTAGTAATAAAAAGCGTGACCATATTTTATTAGTTTGTTTCGACACAAAAGTCGTGGTTTTAGGATTGAGGGAAATAATTTTAAAAATATAAAATGCATTTTTTATTATTTATTATATGTATAAAAATAATTGATAAAATTCGATGAAATATCGACTTTTATGAAGAGAAAACATAGAAAGACACTTATAGATCAACGTGTAGCATCTGTCTTGATGCTATACTTAAATTAATTTGCCATTAGTCAATGTAGGAAAACCCCGTTTATACTAAGGCAATTTGTATTTTTGCAACTGCTAGACTGCCTCTTTTGAGGAGCTAGTTTTCACCCATATTACAACCGACCTTGTGTCACATTTTGCTCTCGACGGGAAGCAAATAAATACAATAAGTGTAATCATTTTTGTAGTAGCTAAAAGCCTTTTTAAAAAATTTATAAAAATTCGTATTATTTGGATTCATCGGACTACTGTTATTCTCTTGAGTGTAATTTTCACAACGTTTCGGTCGATGTAACCTCCGACCTTCTTCAGATGTATCTTGTCGAACTCAGGAATGTTTCTATCAAACTCGGGAATTTCGACGGAATTTCGGGCGGAACCATTTATTTACTTCACAGGGGGTAGCGTACTATACCAATGCTCATTTGTAAAAATTGTTTATTACTGACAGTCGAACTGGTCAACTGATCTTGCTTGTTAAGAATTCCGATATGAAGTAATGTTTTATTGCAAGGATCTGAATCTATATTTACGTCGGTCGCGATTTTGGACACTAAAATCTTTTTTTTTTTTAATATTCCAAAGAGAATAAAATTATTGAATATTTATTAATTGATGTCTAATCACTGTTCGTAAAATTTCACCAAAAATCTAAGAATTGTCAGATATTTTCTTTATGTATAGATTCCCGAATTCTGCAATATGTACCTCAAGAAGGTCGGAAGTTACATCGGCCGAAACGTTGTGAAAATAAAACCCTATATAGTGCGTGATGAGTATCCTGAATAATACTTATGACACCTAACTGACACAATGGGCAATTGTATTTTTTGTTTTTGTGTTTTTTTTTTGACAATTTTATTTATTTATTTATTTTGCTATATAACGATATAAAAGTAGTTTGTCTCTGTGTTTGTTTTTTATTTATTTTTCGAAAAGCAACAAAACTATAATTAATGTTGTTTCTTTTGCAGAGTTTATTATCGTCTGCCCGTGAGATCGGTGGCCGCCATTGTTGTTTGGTTCTATTAACATCCACGTCGTATAAACCTTTTGTGTTGGACTTGCAGCGACCAGTGATTTGTAGCTGCAAGAAAGCTTCACTATATTAAGCGGGGCTCTAAAGTAGAAAAGGAGGTTGTGAATGATGTGCGATTATCAGCTGGTTCATATTCATGGACATTTCAATTTAATTTGCATAACACAGAAAGTGTCATAAAAAAAAATACAAAAAGAAATAAAAGGAAGTTGAACTATAAATCGGAGTCTAATTTATCTTCTGGGACTTTTATTTATCCGATCAACACGTACAGAAAGGATACTGAGTTATAAAACGGTGACTCTATAACTTTTGAAGGATTTGGGATATTTGAGAAAATCGGACTGATGATAATAGAACAAGAAGCTACTAACGCCCGAAATTATCCTGTACCTCTATAAGGCCACCATTCGCCCATGTACGGAGTATTGTTGTCATATTTGGGCTGATATATCTGCTATTAGTCTCTCGCTCCTAGACAAGGTTCAAAAGAGAGTCGCCAACCTGATAGGTCCTGAACTGTCATCTAAGCTTCAGCCTCTGTCCCATCGACACAATGTTGCATCCCCCTGCCTGTTCTACAAGTATTTAAACGGCGAATTCTACGACGAACTGCAAGCACTTGTACCCCCCTCGACGTAAATACCCCCGACAAACCCGACAAGCTAAATTCCACACCTTCACAGTAGAGATCTCTAGATATAAGAGAGCCTTCTTCTCCAGCAGTTTCTTCCCCAGAATCGCTAGACTTTGGAACTCCCTTTCGGGCCCCTCCTTCCCCAACTGTACTGACGTGCAGAAGTCCAAGTGTAATGTGAACCGACATCTTGCTGCCCAACTCCCTACATAGTACCCCTGTACCTTATGTCCCTGATAGTAACTATCTACATCAAAGTGGCAATGTGCCTTGTTTGGGGTGAAAACGTAATAAAAAAAGGAAAGAATTAAAGAAAGAAAGAACAAACAAACATAAAAAAAAATAAAGGATCAAATAAAAAGAATGAAGGAAAGAAAGAAATACTAACAGGTCTCACACTATCAAGCAAGCTCCAACCTCTGTCCCATCGCTGAAATGTTGCATCCCCGTGCCTGCTTTACATGTATTATAATGGAATGTGCTCCGACTAACTCCAATCACTTGTATCCCCCCCTCGACGTGAACATCTCCGACTAAACCGACAATCAGCAAAATCCCACCTCTACACTATAGGAGTCCCTAGATGTCGGAAACTCTTCTACTCGAATAGTTTATTTCCTCAAACTGCTAGACTCTGGAATTCCCTCCCTGTTTCCTGCTTTCCTAACTGTGCTTACATGCAAAAGTTCAAGTGTTAATGTGAACAAATATCTTGTTGCTTAACTTCCTACATAGTGACTCTGTAGATGTAGTCGCAAATAGTAGTCACCTCACGTCCAAATGGAACCGTGCCTTGTCTGGGGTGAAATGGTTGGTTGGTTGGTTGGTTGGTTGATTGGTTGGTTGGTTGGTTGGTTGGTTGATTGGTTGGTTGGTTGGTTTACGGCATATCAGCCCTTTTCGGCGTATTTAATGATGAATCTAGTTATTTTTGAAATAGTATTTATGTTGCATCCAGTTATTTTATAGAAGTTTTTTTTTATTCTTCAAGCTCTTTGTATCGTCAATCGATTGTTTGTAGTTGGTTGGTTGGTTGTTTTTGTTTTACGGCATATCAACCCTTTTCAGGTTATTTAATGCCGAATTCAATTATTTTGAAGAACATTTTTTTTTAATAGAGTATATATATATATATATATATATATATATGTATGTATATATATATATATGTATATATATATATATATATATATATATATATATATATATATATATATATATATATATATATATATGTATAAGTAAATTCTTGGTACAGCAAAATGGAAGGAGAAATTTCAGAGGAAACATAATTTAATTTAAATAAAAAGATCAAAGAAACAAAAAAAACGGGCAGGTGGAATTGTTAAAATTTCCTTAAGGCCTTATATATATATATATATATATATATATATATATATATATATATATATATATATATATATATATATATATATATAAGTCGGTTTCTATTTAACCCATAGTTGGGATCCTAACAGGTACTACCAATCCGGTTCAGAGTGGACCTGGGAACAATGGCAATTAAAGGGGGGGGGGCTCCACACACCCCAAACCCGCAAGCTAGGGCCTTATCAACGGATATAGTTCAAGTTGGTTGGTTGTTTTGTTTACGGCATATCAACCTTTTCAAGTTATTTAATGCCGAATCTGGTGATTTTGAAGAACAATTTTTTAATATAGCATATTTGTTTTTTAAGTCGTATTCTATTTAACCCATAGTTGGGACCCTAACAGGTACTACCACTCCGGGTGAGAGTGGACCTGGGAGCAATGGCAATTAAAGGGTGGCTCCACACTCCTTAAGACCCGCAAGCTCGGGCCTGACCATCGGATATAGTTTAAGGTCATATCCAGGACCTTGTTTGTAGTGTTTGGTTTGGTTGTTTTATAGTGGATTTTATCGTTTTTGTTCCCTGCCCTGCAGAACATGAATGAGTTTTGCAATGTTAGTGGGAAAAGGGCTACAGTATAAATGCTTGGTACATTTAAGTTAGGAAACCAGTCAGTTACTGCACGTGTTGATCTGATGAGGAGGACAGAAAGTAAAAGGGGAAAAGGGGGGGAGGTTGCAGAACATAATTAAGTTTTGCAAAATGAAGCAGAAAAATTAAAAAAAGCATCAATGTTAGGTGCATTTCGTCTCAGGAAGCCCATATCTTCAGACAGCCTGATCTGGTAGCACCATTTGTGGTGAAATAACAGGAAAAATAAAGGAATAAAAGGAAATGAAATGAGAGGAAAAGGTAAAATGCGAAAGTAAGAAAGCAGCAGAGAATGAATGGAGGAAAATTGGAACAAATCTAATTTCATCATATTGGAACGATGAAAATAGAGCAAGAGGCGGGAAAATATCAAGGAATAAATAAAAGAAAGAAACAAATAAACAAAAACAACGAGAGAAGGGTTAAATAAAAAAAAAAGGAAGAAAAAAAAGAACCAACGCTGAGAAAGTGCAAAGAAAGAAAGAAAGAAAGAAAGAATCTTTATAAAAATTCGAAATAAGGAAGGATATAAAGAGAAAAAGTAAAGGAAGGACAAGGCCCGACAAACTAAAAAGTTTAAAATTAAACCACGTTTAGCTATGATTAGTTTTACGCATGCGCAAACTAATACAAACATGTCGGCAATTTGAAATGAACATTTTGCAATGCAATTTGCTGATTTCTTTATGCGTTATTTATCCATCCAAACAAAGATTTTTCTTATTATAAACCATCCTTGGTGTATGATTACCATTTCCTGCGAATTTCACTGTTATGCGACTAGTAGTTTAAGAGGTTATCAGTTAAATGTTTACACACAAACAGACACACACATATGTACATTTACTTTCTTATTTATCTTGATTAAACTAAAAAGGAAACACTTTTATCGTAAATGTGAGTAAAAACTAAATAAAAACAGAAAACTTATAATTCAATATATAAACACTATAAAGAAGTACAAATAAAGAAAGAGAAAAATACGCGAAAAAATGAAAATCTATATATAAAAGTGTATCTGTCTGTCTGTGTATCTGTCTGTCTGTGTACATTTCCCTTCGCAATAACTCCGTCAATTTTTAGTCTACAGACTACAAAATTTGATATACAGGGTACTGAGATTTGGGAAAATCGATGTGATCGGTTTTCGGCCGGAAATTTCGCAGTTAAGGTGTCAAAGTTCAACGATTTGACCTTTGAGAACTCTACGAAACTCCTCCGACAATTTTGGGTCTAAACAATTGAAATTTTAGATATAAGTTCCTTGGACATGGATCTAACTTAATAACTTGATTTGAGCTCAAAAAAAAAAAATTTAAGGGGGTCATAATAGGAGTCAAATTTAAAAAATTGACCGATTTAAAAAAAATTTTTTTGTTCAACATACACCTCCAAACACCCGGGCAACGCCGGGCACCCATGCTAGTATATTGAAAAAAGAAAAGATAAAGATCAATAATGATGTAACGCTGAAGGTTGGACGAAGCCCTAGTACCTCACTGTTAACATTGGTTAAAATATAAGTGTCTGAAAGATCAAAGGAACGGTTTGTATCATTGTTTTGCCTTTACTCCTTTACTCCTCTTAGTCCTTTACTTCCTTACTCCTCTTACAGCGTTTTCTCGCTAGAAATATATCTTATTTTTTTACCAGAGTAAGACTGTTAGCTGGTTGCAATCAAACGTTATAAGTATTTTAATGATGAATGCTCCGACAAACTACAAGCCCTTGCACCCCTTCGATGACAAACCCGACAAGCAGCAAAATACCACCCTACACAGTGGAGACCCCTAGATGTAAGAAAGCTTTCTACTCTAATAGTTTCTTCCCCAGGACTGCTAGACTTTGGAACTCCCTTCCGAGTTTCTGTTTCTCAACTGTACTGACATGCAGAAGTTCAAGTGTAATGTGAACATATATCTCGCTGCTGTCATCATAACAATACAATTTGCGATCCCCTCTGATTCATTCGACCGGAATAGAAAATAGGAGGCATTACTTTTGTGGCGCCCTCGTATAATAAGATAATCGTGATTATAAAAAATAAAATACAAAAAAAAAACAGAAAAAAAGAAAACATCTATAAAATATAAATAACGCATGAATCACTATAAAATGAATAAAAAATATTAATTTAAAGAAAATACATATTGACGTAAGGGGTACTGAGATTTGAGAACATCGTTGTAATCGGTTTTCGGCCAGAAATTTGGCTGTCAAGGGGTCAAAGTTCAACGAATAGACCTTTGAAAACTCTACCAAACTCCTCTGCCAATTTAGGGGTCTAAACACTTGAAATTTTGGCTGTAGGTTTCATCGACATAGATCACACGTTTTAATATGATTTGAGCCCAAAACAATAAATATAAAAGGGTCAAAATTGGGGTCAAAGTTTTTAAAAAATTGACCTCTGCAATCTCTACTAAATTACTCAGCGAATTTCTGCCTTAAACATTTGAAATTTTACAAAGGTGTATTCAGATATAGGGCAAGTTTTTTAATCGGAGTTTGGCCGAAAATTTGGCTGGCAACGGAGTCAAAGTTCAAAAAGTTTTGACATTTGCGGTCTCTAGCAAACTATTCTTGCAATTTTAAGTCCAAATATTTGAAATTTTACATAAAGCATATTTAGACATTCAGGAAGATTTTTACTCAGTTTTTTTGGCGAAAATTTAGCTGACAAGAGGTCAAAGTAAAAAGCATTTACCTTTGCAGACTCCACCAAACTCCTCCACCAATTCTGGGTCTAATCACTTGAAATTTTAGATGTTGATTACCTGGACATGTGTCAAAATTTATATATATATATATATATATATATATATATATATATATATATATATATATGCAAATAAAGTTATGAACAGTACATATGACTCGAACAAAGCCGAGCTGAACTGCTAGTAAGTAAAACAAGTTAAAAATGAAAAATATTTCCGAACGAAAAAATTAACGCAAAATTGAAAAATAAAAATGAAAAAGAAAAAGAAAAGGAGGAAACACTTTAGAAAAAAGCAAGGAAGAAAATGGCAAAATATGGGAAGAAAACAGAACGAAAAAAACAAGCAAATAAATCTTTTCTACAGAAGAGACGTTGAAAGATTGTCTCTCTGTTCTATTGTTATTTTCATAGCAAGTGTTCGTCTGAGCTTCAATCTATGGTCATCCACTGCCAATCTTTTGTAAAAAAAAAAAAACACCCGCCTAGTCAAAACCCCTATTAATAATTTCTCTCACTATATATTGGTGCCTAAACCTAAACGTGAATTCCATAAACAAAGCTTCTTTCCTAGAATTGCCCACCTGTGAAACTCGTTGATCTGTTTCACAACTGACTACAATATAGTCATCTTCAAGTCCAACGTAAACAAGTTCTTGTTGAACCGTCCTCTTAAAGTATATTATACCAAATTTTCCTCTACTAACGATTACTACGCTATTGCCCCAATGACAACTGCACACACATTGAATCTTATCCTCGAGCGGTCTCAGTGCATTGATAATGGTTACATCTTTGTAAAAAAGGAAGGCAAAAAACTAAGAAAAATGGCAAAAAAAAAAAACGTAAACGAAGAAAAAAAAAGAAAGGAAAAAGAAGAATAAGCAAAAATGAAATGAATTAATGTCAGCCAGAAACGAAATGATATTTCAAAAACATGAAAGGAAGAAAAAGGTAAAAATAAAATCAAATCATAAATCAATCAACGAAAAAAGAAAATATAACCAACAATAATAATAAGCGAGGCATATACTAAAAAAAAAACAAAAAAAACTGAAATAATAACAAAAAAAAACAAAAAAAACTGAAATAATGACGAAAAACAAAAAAAAAAAGCCTGAAATAATGAACCCCAAAAATACAAAAAAAAAACAATTAAATAACGAAACGTAGTGCATTCAACACGTACAAAAAAAAGCTACAAATTTCTCAGTGACGTGGACAAAGATAATTGTCGGTTTTGTGGAAAAAGGGTTTTATGCGTAATAATAATGATAAACGTTCTGCGTAAAGACGCAGGTGTGACTCGATTTTATCGTTTTAAGGGTCGGTTGACAATTTCAAGTGGGCTTTATCCCCCCCACTTTTTTTTCGAACTTCATTTTTAAGATCCTTTTTTTATTGTGATTCATGGCTTTTGTTGTCATTGTTGACTCCTGGCCACCAGAGCTACCTAAATCTGACCCCTCCAAATCGGTAGTTGGAAGTCGGGTTTTAAACCGATCGAAACGCAAGGGTTTACTTTCACCAGTTTCGTATTATTTAGATTTTTCGGACTACTGTTCTCAACCTGAGTATTATTTTCGGTCGATGAATGCTCCGACCTTCTAACTATTTTGTCGAAGTCGGGAATTTTTCTGAACGACTCGGGTTCGGGCCAAGATCAAAGTGTAGTTTTTTATAAAATGTTATGTTTACAAATTTAGTGTATTGCTTAAAAAAATAAAAATAAATGAGAGAATAAAAAATAAAATAAAATAAGCACCCTCCCACACACACACACACACACGATATGATTTGGGAATCTTAGGTAGGACGACATACCCCCACCCCCGATGTGCTTGAGGTATTATGGTGAATAAGAATTTAAGCTAGGATCAAACATAGACTAGCAAAGCTACAGGGACCAGGATGACCATAAACACCCATATCCCCAAATTTTGAATGGCCTTGTGCCCAACTTATGTTTATTTCTGTTTTGTTTGTAAACCTTCAGAGTGAATTAAAATATATAACTACAAAGTGTAGTACCTGTTCTCCAGATGCTACACTTCAATTTCTTGTTCTCTATTAATGGATGAGAAATCCTTCACAACTGAGACCATTTTTATTTTTGTTCCTTTTCTCCACGTTAAAATAAAACGACCTTGGTGTCTTGTAAATAAGAAACTCAGGAGTTTTTTTTTTTCTGTGGAACTCAATAAGTTTAAACAGATTCCCGAGTTTGATATACAAATTCCCGAGTTCGACAGACTATAGCGGAATAAGGTCGGAAGCTACATCGATGAAAACATTGTGAAAGTGACACTCAAGATGAGAACAGTAGTAAGAAGAATTCAAATAATAGGAATAATGAATCATTATCTCAAAATTAAAAAAAAAACAATTCAAAAAGGTAAACTTTCTTTTTTGCACTAATGAATCATATAGTTTTGACGGTGGTAGACCGATCCAACCATTGTTATGTATTAGATCGAACACAAGGAAATATTGGTAAGTTTTTATATGTCTGTCGATCTATCTAATTATCTATGTGTATTATCGATATATCTCTCGATCTAGTTATCTATCTATTTCTGTGTCTATCCGTCTCGATCTATGTATCTATCTAACTGGAGAGATAACAAGAGATGAATATGAAGAATGTTGATAAAAACTGTCAAAATATAATAAAATCATATCAGAGACAAGTTTACCGGAAGCATCCGATCAGCTGACAGAACTACGTGTATGTTACCATATGATCAGGTTAGCTGGAGATCACATTGAAGTTGGAATTTGGACGTTGAGAAAGGCGGACGGTTTAACAGGTCGTTCCCCTTTACCGGGGAGGGAGCTGACGTGTCTTAGAATATAGACCAAGAATTGACCGCTCAAGATATTCACTTTCTATTCTTCTGCGATGGGCATTTGGAAAGTGAATAAAAACTATATAGAATATAGGCAGCGTTCTTGGAAGTGAATTAATATTCGTTCAAACAGGTTCCATCCTTCCCTCCAAGAACAGGATGAATTCCAGGCAAACCAAGATCAACGACGCATGAAAATAAGGTATGTTGAAAATACATGTATCACAAACACACGCGCACGTGCGGGCGCGCGCGCTCGAGCGCGCATATGAACATTTAGACGATCATAGCATTGAAACATAAATAGATTGCAACAACATAACTTAGGGATAAGATAGTGAAGAACCACCATAGATATTTAGTGACACGTACAGCCACACCGATGATGAACCCTTCGTTACAAGTACATATCTCTGTATGGTAATATGATTCACTATTACAGAACATTATTACAATTTTCCATTTCAGGTCTAGATTTAAAGCCAATAGAAGGAACTTATCCAAAGACAGTCTTTATCAAGGAAAGAGTCGTTCATTTTAACTGCGGAACATACAAGCGTCCATTAATTTATCAGTTTAATTATGAACAATCTTATGAAACGATTAAAAACAATTAATTGGAGGGGCCACATTTGATTTCTATAGATTGTTAACTTTAGACCTGGAAATAAACGTGTAGTTTACATAAAATGTTCCGTTGTAGTGTGTTGCACAAATTATACATTCCTGGAAAAAAAAACTCTGTTCATGAAAATTCATGTTGTTTTAGAGAAAGAAGGGGAATTCTATGCAGTGCTGCGATAAACATCCCAGCCCTCCAATCGTTCGTAGGAGTTACTTTCAAAATTGATCGAACCTCAATAATTTTCTTTAAACAACTCCTTGGGTGTGTTTTAATGTATACTAGTCTAGTCGTTGGCCCTTAAAAGGTAAAATGAAAAATGCTAAAAATAAAAGATGAGTTTTAGATTGGTGCAGTGGTTAGAGTACTGGAAAAAAATCAATTGTAAAAGTGATATTCTCCTGAAGGTTGAAGGTTCAATCCTCAGTGTGGGTGACCGAAATATACATTTGCTAATTACTTATCCAGTCAAGGCTGACGGAACAAGAGCATGCTACCCCCGTGAAGTAAATAAAGGGTTCCGCTCGAAATTTCGTCCAAATTCCCAAGTTCGACAGAAACATTCCTAAGTTCGACAAGATATACCTGAAGAAGGTCGGAGGTTATATCGACCGAAACGTGAAAATCACACTCAAGACGAGAACAGTAGTCCGATGAATAATAATACACGAAAAATAGTGTTTAAAATTCCAGAATGTTACAATGACAAACTATCAACAACCAGCCGACGATAATTTGATTCTTTTAATAACAATATCACATAACAAACATACTCGACTTTATATATAGTTTACTCGCTAGCCCTTAAAGGGTAAGATGAAAAATGTGCAAAATAAAAAGTGATTTTGAGATTATATTATCTTTTATTGTCTTGAGAAAATATTTTTTAAGTGATGAGTGAAAAAAAAAAAAACTTAGGAAGCCTCTAGAGCACTACTGCAAGCACTAATTAAAATTAACGAGGCCCTACTAAAACCACTACTAAAATCAAGTTTCTACTCCCTCCTTGAATAGAAAAAAAAATTTTTTTAAAAGTAAGACCTGAAAAAATAAAAAAAATAACAAATAAATCGTCAGAATCCACAGGAGTGCTATTAAAATCAGAAAGTATAGTTATAAGTATGATTATAGTACATTTACTTATTGATATATATATATATATATATATATATATATATATATATATATATATATATATATATATATATATATATGGCCACCCCTCGGTATACTCATTCCTGTATCTCGATACATCTTATATCATTATATGTTCTCAGTTTTCTATAATAGTCAACCATATAGGAGCCTATTCGTGACCAGACACACACACACAGACGTTCAGCTTTATATTATAGATATAGCATTCGGTACGGACCCGATCATGGAAGATCAGATAATAAATAAACGTGGATTTATAAGACCAAAAAAATCAACCTTGATCGCCCTCGGGGCCATAGGCCCAATGGATAGAGACGATTTCACTTTTATAGATATATGATAATTGCAAGGTCTTGTCAGACAAGTGCCACTCCCTCAGACACTTAAAATCCATGAGCCCAAAAATAACTTCTTTTTTTTTTCTAATCCTACCGGTGAATTCACACGCTCAAGCAGGCATGGCACTGAAGATGGTCATTGAGATCAATTATTACATGCTTCCAGCATTTCAAACCTCCACGCGTCACAACTTTTCCATCGCCACAGGACCACAAATGTCTCAAGGAGTATCTATACACAGATGATGTTACAGAGTTTTAGCTTTGTACGACAGCTAAGTCTCTCTCTCTCTCTCTCTCTCTCTCTCTCTCTCTCTCTCTCTCTCTCGGTTCAAAATGTTGAGATCGAGCGACAAGCAAGAGCAACACAGCCAGCAACAAGTTAAACTGCAGACCAGCTTAATGCGGGCACTGGTCTCCCGCTTTATGTTTTTTTTTTAAATCAGTGTTTTGCTTCTACTAAAAAGATTGCCTTCACCACGGCTTACAGGAGTCCTCTCCACCCCAACACACAGACATACATACACACAAACACACACGGTACTAGTTGGCCGTTGACCCCGAAAAAGGGTTAATTCTCCCTTTGGAAGATCTTGTTTTTAATCCTTCAGGGAGACTAGCCACCTTCCTCACCAAACAAGTCTGATGGGGGTACCAGTTTAGTCGCCGGTGACCCGACTATGAGGCAGGTAATACTGGGTTACATTGTACCAGTAGCATATGACATGACCTGACAAAATAGATATATACATACACGTATGCCTACACAGATCAAGCAAACCGCGGCGAAATCCGACAATGGATTAAACTGAACCGAACAAAGGAATCATCGCAACCAGCTATAACACAAGCCAGCGTCTTACAAATAGAAATTTTAAGTGAAATCAGTCCGAGGATCTTATATATATAAAACTAATAATCCGAACCCGCTTGTCATAGCACTAGATTAACAAAACCTGGCACAATTATTATTATTTCTCGGCATATGAAACACTCAGAATTAGACATGTCTCTCATCGTTTAATGCAGCTCTATAGACCGTTTGTATAACACACCAGGTCGGGCCTCCAGCTATAACGTGTCTTCTAGGTTATTCCCAGGAAACGGGCATTCACTATGACTCTCACGTCACTTATTTCGTCTTTTAATTAGAAAAAGATAAGTCTGTTTGTAAAGAGCCGCGCGCTCATCTTTTTTCCAACTTTACAACATGGCAAGAAAGAAGAAAAGAAAAAAACGAAAGCAACATATTAAATATGGAGTTTAGCTCTGAAATGTATTTATTTTATAAATTTCAAACAAGTAAAATATTTGTTTATTTTCCTAACATTACGTTGTAATTTGGCTTTCAAGCGCACTTGATTCGTATTTTATTTTATTCAAATCAAATCAACGTTTCTATATGGAACTCACACACTTAACGTTATTCTTGCGTTGCCTACGCACTGTTCCAACATTTCAAAATACAACCGCTAGATACAACGCGCGGATGTTTAAAACAGAAATTTATTTCTTCATCTTTACAACATGGCAAGAAAGAAGAAGAGAAAAAAGAAAACAACATACTGAGGATGGAGTATACCTCCGAAATATATTTAAATTATAAATTTAAAACAAGTAAAATATTTGTCTATTTTCGCAACATTGCGCTGTAATTTGGCTTTCAAGCGCACTGGATGCGTATTTTATTTTATAACTATTTATTTTTGTGAAGAAAATGATGAATTTGTTTTCTAAAAAGATGATTTAAATATTACGTCATTGTGTATTTTTTCATGCCTCTCTCCATTCGAATCGCATTCTTAAGCGGAATAAGCATTTTTATTAAGCAATTGTACCGAAGAAGAAAAGGAAAAAAGAAAGAAACAAAACAACACACTGAAGATGGAGCATACCTCTGAAATATATTTCTCATCAAATTTCAAACAAATAAAATATTTGTTTATTTTCCTAATATTACGTTGTGATTTGGCTTTCAAGCACACTTGATGCGTATTTTATTTTATTCAAATTAAAACACCGTTTTTCTATGGAACTCACACCCTTGGCGTTATTTAAGCGTATTTTATGACTGGTCCACGCCACTATTACATAGTGGATATAATATAATAATCAATAGAAATTGGCTCTATAATAATGACTACGAAATTTACATGAATTAAAACTTTATATCCAAGCGTATTTTACGACTGGGTAATGTCGGCCGGTTTGCTAGTATATTTATATAAGTTACAAAAATAAAAATCTAGCGGGTTTCTGGTGTTTTCATTGTTGTCCATCTAGCGGGTTTGAAAATCTTAGTTGGCAACATTTTATATAATATGTTTATAGGGAAAGATGCAGGTGTTATTGTATTTTATCATTTTAAGGATCTGTTGACAATTTCAAGTGCAGGCTTACACCCTTTTTTATGGTTTCTTTTATAAGATCCCCTTTTTCATGATTCATGACTTTTTAAATTATTTGAATTATTCAGACTACTATTCTTATCGTTCAGGTTATTCTCACAACGTGTCGACCGATGTAACCTCCGACCTTCTTCAGATGTATCTTGTTAGACTTGGAAATATTTATGTCAAACGAGAAAATCTATACAAAATTTGCGAACTGAACATTTTATTTAATCCCTGAATCCTCTATATGTATAAGAGTCAGAGACGCTCTAAAATGGAGTACTGTTGCCTCAACTGAGCAGGAGTTGCTCGGCGAACACTATTCACCCTTCCTAGAGTATAAAACCGACTTCGAAACTAAAATAATGGTCCGGATTGAATGTTTTATTAACCTATGAAAAATGGTCTAGATTGAATGTTTTGTTACTCTATGAAAAATAGTGGTCCAGATTGAATCTTTTGTTACCCTATGAAAAATAGTGGTCCGGATTGAATATTTTGTTACCCTATGAAAAATAGTGGTCCGGATTGAATGTCTTGTTACTCTATGAAAAATAGTGGTCCAAATTGAATGGTTTGTTACTCTATGAAAAATAGTGGTCCGGATTAAATGCATTCTTACCCTATGAAAAATAGTGGTCCGGATTGAATGTGTTGTTACCCTATGAAAATAGTGGTCCGGATTAAATGTTTTGTTACCCTATGAAAAATAGTAGTCCGGATTGAATGTTTTGTTCCATATGAAACATAGTGATCAGGATTGAATCTTTTGTTACCCTATGAAAAATAGTGGTCCGGATTGAATGTGTTGTTACCCTATGAAAAATAGTGATCCTGATTAAATGTTTTGTTACCCTATGAAAAATAGTGATCCGGATTGAATGTTTTGTTACCCTATGAAAAATAGTGGTCCGGATTGAATGTTTTGTTACCCTATGAAAAATAGTGATCCGGATTGAATGTTTTGTTACCCTATGAAAAATAGTGGTCCGGATTAAATGTTTTGTTACCCTATGAAAAATAGTGATCCGGATTGAATGTTTTGTTACCCTATGAAAAATAGTGGTCCGGATTGAATGTTTTGTTACCCTATGAAAAATAGTGATCCGGATTGAATGTTTTGTTACCCTATGAAAAATAGTGAGCCGGATTGAATGTTTTGTTACCTTATGAAAAATAGTGTGTACGTGGTAGTATGAAAGAAATTGAATATAACCATGATTATTTTCTTACATACTTCTGACCTAAATATCGATGCGATCGATAACTCCGTTAAGTCTTGAAAGACAACGGAGTAAGGTCAGCTGATCGTGTAATTGTATTGCAAGAGTTGCGCAATAATCAACCACACCTCTCTTGAATCGGCACTGCTTGAGTCCAGTGTCAGACAAAAATGCATCCCGAGAGCAGCTGGAAGTCTCAAACGGTTACCCATCTGGTACTTACCAGGCTCATCCTTGGTTAACATCGGTGATCTAATGGGCACTGGTGTCTCAGACATGATTATGCTGTATATTGTCCCAAAAGTTCGTAAACACCTGTAAAAAATTGAAATTTTACTCGCCCGGTGTCTCTTGCCCTTTCTGAACCCATCGCTTGTCCGGATTTCGCTGGACCAGATAGACCCAGACAGAGAAATAGAAATTCAGATAACTGTACATCGACTGGCTAAAAACCCATACAACCTAATTACTGTAATACTAGCGGGACCTGTGAAAATTCCACAGGGGACTTGTTCATATGCAATATATTGATGTTGTCATTCTGTAGATGTTCAGTGTAAATGGAGACGCTCTGATATTATTGTACCTATTTACTATGCCTCCCCACGGGACAGAGTTAGACACCAGGGTCGTTTTTTAACGGGGAGAAAAGGTACAAAAATAAAAATTGTCTCAGTCGTGAAGGATTTCTCCACCACCGAAAGAGAACAAGAAATGGAAGTGCAGCATCTGAAGAACAGATGGTATTTATTTGCTCCCCCACCGAGCAAATTAGGCACAAGGCCGATTTTTAATGTGAGGAGTGCAGGGAGGGGGAAGGGAAAAAGGGGACCAGCTCCCGAGAGGTGGGAAATGGGAGCTGGTTAAAGGTCAGGCATGTGGGGTTGCCCCCACATCTGGTCTTTGCTAGTCATAGCTTGCAGCATCTGCCGGAACAGATACTACACTTTGATCTTGACCAAAAGGCCAAGAAGGATCAAGTGCTCTGATATTATTGTAGCTTTTTTGTTAAAACTGCAAAAAGTATTATTTATCTAAGCTAGCACGAACGCCCGGTAAAGCCCGGTTGTAAAGTACGCTAAAATACGATTTTTAATTCTTGCAGATTTTGTATATATCATTATAGAGTTAACGTTCTGTCGTTTTTTTTTTATATTATAGAGCTGCGATTTCAAAAATAAAAAATATATATCCATATGACTTGGGTGCATTAGCTTGAATCGTAACCGAAACCAAAACCTATGAAGAATTCTCGATAAAAGAATTTATAAAAAAAATAGATGACTTAAGTGCCATTAGCTATAATCGAAACCGAAACCAAAACTTATGAAGAATTCTTGGTAAAATTATTTTTGACAAGAAATGGAAGTGCATAACAATTAAACGACCCGGATGTAAGCGTGACAGGAAATAACACACACGCTATCGTATTAATATATTGATTAGGTTGTCCAAAAAGTTTGTAAAAACTTGCGAAAATTTGAATTTTTATGTTATTTTTATTTTTTTATTTATTTTACTTTATATTGCTCTAGTGATCTTCATCTTTCTTTTCCAGGTTGCAATTGATAAAATTGAGCTGCGAGTTTTGATTCGTCAATGCTGGAAGCAAAGTTTTTCAACCATGAAAGCTGCAGAAGAGATTTTTGAGGCTGAAGGTGACGGAACAATTGCATATATGCGGCGTTCTCAAAGTGGTGCAAGCGTTTCGATTCTGTCGACATGAGTCTTGAAGATAAACCTCGTTCGGGACGATGAAGATTTACAAACCGGGTAGGACATCGCGCCTTCATCGAGCACTCGAGAATTGGCTGATTGAGCTTGGATTTAGAAAATCGACAACTCACCGACACAGTTGATTTTGTTTACAAAAGAAAAAAAAACGCGCCAAGATCCACACGAACTCACCGAAGCACAAGCCAACAGAGGAGTCGAAATTTGCTATCAATTGTTCAGCAATCCACTGGACGAGCGTTTTTGGAAACACATTGTGACATTGGACGAGACATGGGTCTATCTGGTTCAACACAATCGGGACAAGCGATGGGACCAGAAACTGCAAGAGACACCGGGCGAGTAAAATTTCAATATTTTGCAAGTGTTTACGAACTTTTGGGAACAAGCTGATAATATAAAAGTGCTCAATAATAATAGAGCTGTTTTCTTGTAGGTATCGAATAAGACTAAATTACTTTCTTAAACTGAACACGGTATCACCTTATGATAAAGCAATTCAAACCGCGTAAAATATTGTATCCGGTTAATCTTAAATGTATATTTTGAAAATATTACTAAATAATACTAAATAACAAATTGATGTATTTTATTTATTTCATGTAGTTATATATAGTTTTGTAAGACTTACAAAATGATTTGATTATTGATCGTTTTTAATGAAGATAACGCTTTAATGTATCTATTTAAATTATTGATAGTTTGAATACTTCCGGTTCTTTTTCAAATTTAGAATAGTCGCTAAATAATTCATTTTTTTTCAACTACTATCAAAATAAGAAATGCAGGTTTAATCTCATAATAGAATGTTAATTTATTAGGTTGGTGCAAAAATAATGTCGTTTTTTTCGTTCAAAAAGAACATAACTCCTTTCATAATAAACTTTATTAAGTGAAATAAGAACCATTAAAATCGACACATGTTTGCCAACGAGAAACAAGTTTCCATTATCTAAGAAATCCTGAGGTCTGGAAGCGATGAAATCACTGAAAGCCGATTCGACGTCATCTCGGCTTTTGAAGCATTTTTCGAGCAGGAAGTTGTCGAGATGCTTTGAAAAGTGATAATCGGTGGGCATGAGGTCCGGTGAGTATGGCGGATGAGGCAGAGTATCGAAGCCCAATTCGTTCAGTTTCTGCAGGGTCCTTTGAACAGCATATAGGCTTGCGTTGACATGGAGAAGAAATTGGTCCCTTCATATTGACCAATCTCGGATAAATATGTTGGAGATTCTGGTGCATTTCATCAATTTGTCGGCAGTAATCATTCGCCGTAATCGTTTCGTCCGGACTCAAGAAGCTGTGATAGATGAGACCAGCCACAGACCACCAAACAGTCACTATAAACTTTTTTGGTGTAACTTCGGCTTCGGGAAGTGTTGTGGAGGTTCTCCAACATCCAATCACTGTGCCGAATGTCGCCGGTAGCCGTAGAGGATCCACTTCTCATCACAT
>NC_136521.1:41297394-41337394 GCF_053919585.1 Euprymna scolopes
AAAATAAGGGTTTTGGGGACCGTTTTGTGCAATTGTCGAAAAAGTTACCAGGCCATGTCAACGGAATTTAGCACTGTCTGGATACAGTCGCGGTAACATCTTTCGGCGTACGGACGGGACTTGTGGTGCAATTGATAACGCGTCTGATTACGGATCAGAACATTTCAGGTTCGAATCCTGGCAAGTTTGTAATAATTTTAACCGTCATTTTATCCAACGTTTGCTCATTATCCTTACCCTTAGTAAGGGTTTTTTGTTTTTTTATCAATGATTTTGTCCTGTGAAATTTCCCATACTCCGAATTCACAGGGTATATTTCAAATAAAACAGTTTCATTTCGACGTCTGCTTCTGTTCAGCGAAATTTTTGTCAAGTATTCTTTTTCACAAAGGAGTCACCTCTTATTAGGCCCGGAGGCCATTCGAGGATAAGAGTAATCATCGGAAATAGAGCGTAATAGTCGTCAGTAGTGAAAATTTAGTAAATTAGATTACTTAAGCGGACTACACATCACGAATTTGTTTACGTTAGACTTGAAGACGACCAGATAAAGCTGGCAAACGGAACACAGGTTAGCAGGCGTGCAGTTCTAAGAAAGAAGCTTTGTTCATGAAATCCACGTTTAAGTTTAGGCAAAGATAAAGAGTAGCGAAAATTATTTATAGTGGTTTCAGCTAGGACAGTGTTTTCCTTAAAAGTTTGGCAAGGGGGGGGTCAGAGACTGAAGCTTAGATGAACACTTGTCATGAAAACTACGATAAAGCAGAGACAGGCAGCAACGTATTTTCTGCGGGAAAGAGGTTTCAGCGAAGAAAAAAAAGGGGAATCATCTACTTGAATAAATCATATATGGCATAGTAATATACGGCATAATCACGTTGAAACGCCGGTTTCCGTTAAAACAACGAAGTTAAACGATGCTGAGTACCAGGTGCTGTATGTACTCTCTACTTATCTTGCTATTGTTTTCAGTCGTCTTGCACTTTTGTTTGTCACGGGAATCACTAACTGTTAATTCAGGAGATGCATGGTTCTGGATTGCGCAATATTTGCTTCAGAACTACACGTGCAGCCACAATTACATGGATATCCATTGTCTCTCAAGTCTGAACGGAAATCTTGTAGAATAAAAATAAGGTTTTGCTATTTTGTATATAGACGGCAAAACGAAAACTTGGTAATATATATATATATATATATATATATATATATATATATATATATATATATATATATATATATATATAACAAATAAAGAGGCACCCTCCTTCGAGAAGCTTCTGGGAGTTACCTACCTGACCTGAAATTGAAAACTTATATGAAATCTGTTGCCAAGGTCGCGGGAAAAAATATTTGCATCATTCTACCGCTCCAGAAGGTATCTTCCTTCCGACGCAGTCCTCTATCTGTATAATAGACAAATAGACCCTAAATGGAGTATTGTTTCTACATCTTGGCAGAAGTTGCTTAGGGCATTATATCCTGCCTTGACAGAATTCAGAACCGGCTTCAGGACCTTGGGATGGGGTTAATGCCCTTTTCTCTTCCCTGCAACTCCTTTCTCACAGAAGAGATGATGCGAGACTGTCTCTTCTCTATCGTTATTTTCGTGGCAAGTGCTCGTCTGAGCTTCAGTCTTCGATCTTCAACGCCAAACTTTCATAAAAAGCCCTCGTCTAGCTATAACCACTACCAACAATTTCCCCACTCTCTATCTGTACCAAAATTTGAACGCAGATTACATGGACAAAGTTTACTCCCTAGAACTGCCCGCCTGTGGAACTCTTTCCAGCTGATTACAATGGAGTCGTCTTCAAGTTTAATGTAAACAAGTTTTTTATGTATCTCCTCATTAAATAATCAAATTCTGCTCAATTTTCACGACCAACCATCACTAAGCTGTTGTCTAAGTGATCACATTACCCTCATTTACGCTTATCCTCTAGTGGGCTTTGGGTCTTGATAAGCTCTGACTCCCTTATAACAAAATAAAAATGAAAATAAATAAATAAATTTTACCAAAGAAATATAAACGACTCCTCTACCATACTTTAATAATTTTTTTTTTTTTTTTTTTTTGTGTTTTAACTCACTGGTAGAAATCTACCTAATAAATGTCGCGGTGATATTTATTGGGTCGGCTTCAACCAGCATTTTGTTTAATGTTTAATTTTTGAACTATTACATATTACAGAGACTTCTCAGATGATCGTTTTATGTCAGCCATTTTTTTCTTGTTCAAACTTAAGATTCGGCACTACCTGTGTTTCGAAGTAAAAAAGAAAAGGCTTTAAAATAAGTTTTAAAAAATATATATCCGGGTAGGTAGAAGAGTAACTTATCTTGTCTTTTGTAATATTTATTTGTTATCTATTTGGTTTTGACTACTTTTTTTTTCGTTTACCATAAAGTTTTTTTATTTTACACAATCAAAAAAATAAGAACAAGTGAAACATGCATGGTACCCCGTGAGTGCACAGTGAACGAGGCATAAAAAATGATAAGTTCAGCATTTTCACTTCCCATTTAGCCCCCAAAGTCCCCAGTGGACGTCAAAAATCTTGGTGAAAATGAACCAGCGGTGCATTTTTAGGCCTTAATATATGTAAATTTGAATTCTGTACCATGCAAAAAATAAAAAAGAAATGATTACGTCCATCATTGGCCTCAAAAGTCCCCAAGGCCTTAACATATTTAAATTTGAGTTCAGCACCATGCAAAACTGCTAAATAGACATACACAGAAAATGTTGGACAAATATAGTAAAATAATCCCAAAAATAGAGTGTTTTTATTAGGCCTAAAAGAGCCCCTGGGGCACACCCAAGGGTTATCGCGTAGTATAGACAAACAAAAAAATTGAACAGATATCAGTTATAAAGAAAGTTTTATAAAAAAAAACTAAGGAATCATTTTTTTTTTTTTAGTAAGTGTCAATTTTAGCCATTTTGCCCGAAATGCACCCCTAGGTGTGTGTGTGTGTGTGGGGCGGAGTTTTCCCGGAAAACTAGTTCTGTTACTTTTTTACACATATCATGTTTAATGTTTGTGCAACGTTTCCAAAAGTTCCAAAGTGTAGTTATTGAGAAAAATGCGGGCAGACGAACGGACGAACGGACGAATGGACGAATGAACGAATGGACGAACGGACGAATGGACGAATGGACGAACGGACGAATGGACGAACGGACGAATGGACGAATGAACAAGGGTGAATTTACAGCTCCTTTTGCAGGGGAACAAAAAAAAAACTTTGTTACATACATATCCAGAGTTTCGAAGAGTTGAATTTTTTGCACATTAAGAAAACCGATTTGTGCACAACTTTGAGCTCGTGGGGGTGGGGGTGCGAATAAATGGATACGCCCTTGACCCCCAAAACAATTTGACGAACAATAAAAACTTGTCAAGAGTTTTGTTTATCATTCGTCAAACCCCGTTTTAATCCGCCGTCCACGTGGACTTGCAACACTCGGACAAGTCGGACGAGCATCTAATAATCAAAGGTTTTTCTTTTGCTCGCGTGTTTGTTGGTTTATTTGTTTGTTTTGTGCGAGGTGGTGGAAGTGTTGGTTGTGGTAAGGTTAGGGTTATATTGTTGTTTTGTTTTTGTTTGTTTATTTATTTTTCTTCGCGTTTGGCGTTAGGACTGCGCACGTGTGCCCACTTCAACGGGCCGGACAAGAACAATACAAAGCGCCCGGTATTGTGCGTGTGTGCATGTTCTCTCTCTCTCTCTCTCTCTCTCTCTCTCTCTCTCTCTCTCTCTCTCTCTCTCTCTCTCTCTCTCTCTCTCTCTCACACACACATGCATACACATGCATATACACATAAATTACATACATGCACACGCACACAGTCACATTAAATACATACACACATACACACTCCATACATATGCACATACATATGCATACATTACACATATACAAACACACAGACACATTACGTACACATATATACACATAGTCGCACACTACATACATATACACACACATACACTATACACACATACAAACACATACTCACATACACGCATGTACACGCATACGCACACCACATACACATATACATAGATACAGTATACTGACATACACTGACATACACACATACATATGATCACACATTAACGCACTACACCCTCTAATGTCAGAAACCACCCGATTGAATTCACTTCATCCTTTCACGGTGTCAAATCAGGTATAAGCCAACGACATGCTTTTCTGCATCCTTAATTCAACAAAATTCTGCAGTTTCCTGAAGAGAACATTGCTCACCATAAAACGAACAAATATATTTGAGATGCTTAAACTTCTGACCTGGCAGTAGGAAATCTGATTTAAAATTCATACGTAAAAGTTTCGATCGTTTCCGGGGATAGGGAACAAAGAAAAAAGGGTAATAAAAAAAATTAATGTTACCAAAGGCAAGACAAGTTACTTGTTTTACACGACTAAGTAGTGTAAACACTGTGGAGTTAGGGCAAACAAAAATGGCAATCTTGTTCGAGCTATAGTCAAGTTCCGATAACCGATTAAAGATCGAAAATTAAACAAAATAGTGACAGTCTTATGTAGCCGGTCAAAGTGCATATGTTACATAAGAAGGGCTGTCCCCTTTTCATGTAAGTAAGAAGGCAGACTAGATAAGTGAAAATGATATTAGGAAAAGGCTAGAATCGAGCCCTATAGGCAAATGTTAAGAGATAATGGAATTGAAATCCTAGGAATGCAGTCGATTGTTAATTCTTTTAGAAATAACTAAAAATTATTTATGTCAGAAAAAGAGAGATTGTCCATTCTTTGCGAAATAACTCCATATTAAATATATCAGTTTAAAGAATGGACAATACGAGTTTATAGATAATTATTTAAATAGGTTAGATATATTAATTTATTTTTATTTCGGACTATTATTCTCATCTTTATTAGTTGTTGTTTTTCATCTTTTATTGATTTGTTTTATTCACAACGTTTCGGCCAACTATTCCTCTGGCCTTCGTCAGGTGGTAACCGCGACGGATAGGAACTTCGAATCTCCTAACTGCATTCTCAGCCATCACTGCCATCTGTAGTTGTTGTTGTCTCACCACACTTTGGTCAAGTAAACCACTGGCACGCTTTAAGTGCGATTGAAACCGCTATCTTCAGACAATGTTCATCTGGAACTGTAGAGATTCAACGTCTCTATCAACTGCGCCACGGGCCCCGAAGGGCGATCAAGGTTGGATTCTTTGATCTTATGAATCCACGTTTATTTATTATCTGATCTTCCATAATCGGGTCTGTACCGATTGGTATATATATTATTCCGTAATTGGAATTCATTTTTGAGATGAGCATTATATATATTAATTTATTTTTATTTCGGACTAATATTCTCATCTTTATTAGTTGTTGTTTTTCATCTTTTATTGGTTTGTTTTATTCACAATGTTTCTGCCAACTATTCCTCTGGCCTTCGTCAGGTGGTAACCGCGACGGATAGGAACCTCGAATCTCCTAACTGCATTCTCAGCCATCACTGGTTAGATATTGAACAATTAAAACTGGGAATTCTTAGTTTGCCAAAAATGTGTTTGGAGAGTGTTAAGTATGGAGACATTATGTTAAACAGAGTGTAGTACGATCCTGAGTGTAATTGCCAGTAACAAAGATGACGGCCAAGAATCAGTGCATTCCCGATACTGAGTCTGAAGCAATTGCCAGTAAAAAAGATGGCGTCCAAGAATACATTGCGGTTCGTGACATAGCCAACGGCGAACTGATAGAATCCAAAATTCGACAATTTTTATAGTAACTTTGGAAGATTTTCATTGGTTGGTTAACACAGCCGGTGGTTATAAGAACGATCGTCGAAATTATTGGTCTTATACCACCCATCAGGAGTCAAAAACATTTCAGGAGTCAAAAGCATTTTTATATGTAAAATCCGCGTGAAAATTATTCACGTGGAAGAGCCACAATCTAACATCCTAAACAAAGGATATTCTCAATAAATTGAGATTGGGTTCGAAGTAAGGAGATAATCAGAAAGTCACACTCACAGTCAGGGAGAGAGGGTCAGAGAGTGAAGCTGATGCCCTTAGAGGCGAAGGGTGGAAAAGAGACCATGAAACTATACAAGTTTGGATTCCTGACATCATCAATCGGCTGAGGAATAAAGAAATTGTCTAATATTTTGTAACTGTTTGTATTCGTGTCGTCATGACAACCGAAAGGTAAATGTGTTTTTCTATCATCATCTTTGTAAACGAAATGTGTTTAACCTCCTTCAAGACTGCAATATGAAGATACTTACAACATGTCTTGCTTGTATTTACAGCATTTATTTTCCGATGCGTCCCCATTGAAAAAGGCGCGCTGGTATTAAGTTCTACATTTTAATTATTGCCTTCCTCTCCCCCACTCGAAGCCATCACAATTCGTTGACCGTCTTTCTTGACCTCCGATTACCAACTCTCCATTACAAACGGACTTTACTAACTTCCTAGCTGGAAATCTAAAATTCATTACGTCATCACTACATGTCACCTAAAGATCCTTGCCGGTTTTTTTGTCACGTATCTTTGTTTATGTTCTAAAATTCTTAGTGAAAACATAACTATAAAAATGACATTTCATCCATCAAGTTACATTCCTGGAAACTATTTAATGTAAATATGCGTATTCTTCTTATATAATTTTAGCACGGATAACATTTTTCTATCGAAACAACAATAATTATCACAATTAACCATGAGAAGAATTAGCGAGCATTTCCCGGGAAGCTAATAACCTATCAATAAAACATTACATTTTCACGTGATCGGTTGAATTTATTGCATATGTTCCTATCAATATTTGCCTTAAATATCCAAACTGATTTACATTTAAAAATCAGATGTTAAAGCACATATCAATACATACAGCAATAGATCGCCATAAGGAGTTTGCAAATACCTTCACTGGAAGATATGTAAGAAACTCAACATTCAGTGTAGTAAAAAATCCTGGGAACATATACCCGAACGAACAGTTGGGAATGACAACTACACCATTCATTATGACTACATAATCCCGACTGGTACATATCTTGAAAACGCAGCTGTTAAACCAGATATAGTGATTTGGGACAGAGCAAGCAAAAAAGCGACCATAATAGAGGTCAGTGTACCCAATGATACAGGGCTTAACAGAGCTGAGAGGGAAAAGATAACAAAGTATCAAGGACTTATGTATGATATGAAACGAAATTAGAAATTAAAAGACGTTTCAATTATACCAGTCATTATAGGAGCAACTGGGCTTATGAAAAAGAACTTTAAAAAGTGCATAGCAAGCATACCCGGTGAGCCAAGTGCAAGTGAAATACAAACGATTGCACTGAAGGGGGCGGCTAGAATCCTGAAAAGATCTCTTGGTTGGACTCACTAAAATAGGGGTAAATGTCAGACATCGTGTTGGATGTCCCACCCCCCCTAGAAGAAAAAGTTTAAGAAAAATGAAAAAAAAAAAGAGAGAAACAATAGAAAAATGGCAAAGTTACTGGAACAAATTTCCCAACAACAAACTATACAAAATAATGACAAAAAATACAAAGCAGGAACAAAACATTTTATTTACCAATGTCCCGCTACAAGGGACTATAGATATTTGTGCTGACTCCCTTTACAACAGTGATTTAACCCCCCACCCCCACCCTTCCCTAGAGATATATTTGTTGAACTCCTATTAATCTGTACTAAAGCTGTAGAATTCATGTATAGTCAGATTGATGGGGTTGAGATTGGAAGTCTCCCTGGGACCGACATTAGCCGACATTTTTGTGGGATATTATGAGTCTGCACTATTTAACAGTATATCGAAACCATCGATATACTTTAGATACGTCAACGACACCTTTGCAGCTTTTGCATCAGAAAACGAGGCATTAGCTTTCTTCGATAAACTTAATTCCCCCCATAAATCATTAACATTTACTATGGAGTATGAGAATGACGGTTGCTTGCCCTTTCTTGATGTTTTAATTTAACGTGGTAAGAACTCTTTTCTTACGACTGTTTATCGTAAGCCGACATTTACCGGCCTCTATACAAATTAGCGTTCATTCGTCCCTACTTCAAGAAAAATAGGGCTCATTCAGACATTAGTGTATAGAGCCCTTAGAATCTGTCCTTCTAGTAAACTGGATTGTGAATTAAAGAAGATTTAAGACAGTTTTATTCACAATGGTTATCCGGAGAAATTGGTTGATAATATTATTTATAATAAAGTATAAAGCTCACAATTCTCCTACAGTTTTTGGTCCCTCCAAGTGTCCTGTTTATTTAAAAATCTCTTGGATTGGTGACCCTGGTCAGTGTTTGAGTAGACTTGTTATCAAGTCTGTATCAAATTGTTTCCCATCTGTTGCTCTTCGCTTGGTTTATCGTGTTAAGTCTGAATTTCCCTCAGTTGTGAAGGATGGTTTGCCCTACATCACAAATAGTAATCTGATTTATCAATTCAACTGCCAGTGTGCTGCTGTCTATGTAGGTCGAAACCGTTTAAATTTGCAAACTAGAATAAAGCAACATGTTCCAGCAAGCATCAGATTAGGTAAGCCTCGTCAACTCTCGTTCACCTTGGAATCTGCTATTCAATCTAATATGATGAGGGGGTAGAACATTTTTTTTATTGGAAGCCATTAATTGTTTTGTATTATACACAACACGAACATTTGAAGCAAAATAACGTCCTTCAACAGTTGAACTAATTTGTTTGATGAATTTTTCACTTACTTTCCCAAACCACAGCAATCGAATATAAACCAGACATTTATCCATCATATTGGGTTTTGTTCGTAAAAAATCTGCTCTTTTCTTTTTCATGCTGGTTTCAATTACATCTAAAGGATAACCATTATTGGACAAAGCATCTGTAATTGTATTTAATTCCTCATCCAATTTTTCTGGCGAGCAGATCGTTAGGGCACGATGTGTTAATGTCCAAATTAAATTATATTTGCGCTTGTTAGGGCGGAATGAATCACAGTGTGTATACAACCCAGTGAATGTTGGTTTGCGATAAATCGATGTAAGGTAACTAAAACATCGAGAAACGCCAGGGCGGAATTATCTTCACTTTCATACGTATACTTTAACGCCGGATGCATACTGTTTAGTAACGAGAAAATTTTGTTTGCCTCCGAATTACTATCAAATAGGCAAAACGTGTCGTCTACATATCTAAAATAGACGAATGGTTTTATGGGTTCGGACATTAATTTTTCCTCATGGAATCCTACAAAAATGTTGGCCAATGTGGGTCCCAACACGGAGCCCATCGACACACCATCAATTACATCATTAAAGCTAAATTCAACAGATGTAACGGCAAATTTAATTAGTTCAACAAATACGTGTTCAGAAACGGAAGGTGTTGGGATTTGGCTGCGATATAAGAAGTCAGCACAAATATCTATCGTTTCTAAAACTGGGACGCCAGTAAATAAATTGCTGATATCATACGAACACATAAATTTATTTGTATTCGTTGATTTTTGCATGTAGTCAGCGAAATGAAATGAATCTTTCAGACAGTATTTACTATAATAATTTTATACTGGCTGAAGAATATTGAAGATCCATTTTGCAACCTTCTGTTGTGAGGACCCTACCATAGATAGAATGGGTATTTAGGGAATATCCGCTTTGTGTGTTGTAGGTAGGCCGTATAATCTTGGACGGATAGAGCCCAAGGGTCTAATCTCAATAACTACCTCAGAAGAAAGTAAACCACTTTTTACCCATGTAACTAATTTTTTCTGGAATTTAGATTCCAGAGTACTCGTGGAATCATGGGTGTCAACAGGGCCTAATTTAACAAATTTGTCACTATTGCTTAATATAAGTGACATTTTGTTGACGTATTCCTCATGATCCATTATGACTACCCTAGACCCTTTATAGGGTCTAGTTATCACGAGGGATCTATTTTTACGTAGAGTTTTAATGACGTGAAGGTGTTCATTACGCCATTTAAACTCTGAATGGGATACTGGTGTACTAGCGTAACTGTGGGCAAGGTTGTTTAAACTTGCTTTTAAGTTCCTTTATTTATTCACGGAAGCTGATTGAAGTTTAGCTATCCGAGAGCCTACAACTTCAAACTCGGAGAATATTTCTTCTCGTTTTGTATTACTTGGTGGAATGCAAAATTCCAACCCATGATCGAGTACGAGAAGTTCAACTTGGGACAGTTTCCAAGAAGATAGATTTAACACGTTACCACCTACATTTGCGTTGGTAAAGCAACCATATTTCTTCTTTATTAGATGTTTTAATTTATTATCAAATTGACGCTGTAATTTTTTATAGCTTCGTTTTTTGATAATAATAAGATACATGGATATATATATATATATATGTATATATATATATATAAATATATGTGTGTGTGTATATATATATATATATAATCGAAACCGAAACCAAAACTCATAAAGAAGTCTTGCTAAAATTATTTATTATAAGAAATGGCAGTACATAACAATTAAACGACCCGGACGTAAGTGTAACACAGAAAATAACACACACGCTATCGTATTAATACATAGATAATCCTCATCTCATAAATTGAGAAATGTAATTATTGTTTAATTTCATAAGCCTCTTGATATTTTCGCTTTTTGTGCATTGTATCTAAGATTTTGATAAGTTCGTGAGATTTATAAATTTTACCTGTGCCATATTTTTGTGCGTGTTGTCCATTCACTTTTACCAATTTTACTCGTGCCATTTTTAACGGTGCCATTTCCCGTTGCCATTTTTAGCGTGCCATTTTTAGGCGCTATTTAATAGTGTTTTAACAAGACATGAAGAGCTTCAATCATGTGGTATTTCTAGAGAACTATTTTATTGAGAAATATTGAACCTTTTGAATTATTTATCATTATTTATTTCATTTTTTTATCTGTTTACAACGACTGAATAATTCCTGCATTGACAAGCCTTCAAACACACCTTTTATCCTATAAAGAATTCTTCAAGCAAACTACGACATACTGCTTACTTATTGTAAGGTTTATATACATCCTCCATCGAAGAAATAATTAACTTCAAAACACGTGGAAAAAAAAGTTTTACGAAGCAATATTGCATTTTGAAACCAATAAAGACATATCTCCAAGATTTTCATCTCGAGACTAGTTATTAGTGTCCTATTCATCCTTCAAATCTGCATCGGAGCATGCTTCCCTTAGGGTAGAGTTTGTGAAGGTGTGTACGATAGTCTTGGGAAAATTATTTAACCCAGAGAAGATAGTATTTCTGAAACAGTTATAATAAAATATACGCTTAGAATTTAATAAGATTAATAAGTCAATCAAAAATCTTAAAACATAAATTACGAAACAAAACCTACCCACAAAAAACGAATTGTTATTTTATTAAAAAATGTGGGTTATTTTTCATAAATAAATCTTACGTCTCATTAAAGTAAATCTTACGTCTCATTAAAGAAATGTGATTTCTAATTTCAATCATAATCCAATTAACAAATAATTGGCATCAAATATTAACGTTTTGTATCATCTTAGTTATTAGCATCCGACCAAAAAGAATTATTACTAATTAAAAATTAATTTTCAGGATTTACACGGGCTAATTACTTATTCAATTAAAAAACAAATAAGCAAGTGCGACAACTCCGTTTTGTGAAAATGAAAAATTACTCCCCCCTCCGAAAAAGTTTCATTTATATATATATATATATATATATATATATATATATATATATATATATATATATATATATATATTATGACGCCATAGTAGATGAGATCACAAATGACGTCATGTAGGGGAACAATACATATATATATATAATTTATGTAATTCATGGATTAGAAATAAATTAATAATAAATAGATAAATAGTTATAATAATAATATTAAAATTGTATTTATAGAAATCAAGCTCCAATTATTGATCCAAACATAAAATGTATACGATGCAACAAGTGATTATTAATTGATTGATAAGTGGGTTCAAATATATGAGCCAAATAGTTAATTGTTAAAATGAATGTTATAGTTATAATAAGATATATCTATTGTAAATCTACTAAGATAAACTATAGATTTTTAAAGTATATATACTCATTAAATTAACGTCTCTAAATTTATTTCGGAATTATTAGTTAAATTTAATTAAAAAATTAAATACATAAATAAAATAAAGTTAATTTCGTTTGATTTGTTCCAAAGGGAGTAATTCTGTTAATTATTATTAAGTTAATTTAATTATTGACAATTACGATATAAAAGAATTTTCAGATTATTTTTAAACTTAGCAAAACGTAAGTATACTTTTTTAATTGTATGGTGTTAAAAATTATAATTGTAAGGATTGTTGCGTTTGATTGTAATAGCTAATAGATTTGAATTATGTATGGTTTTCAATTCGAATCAATTGTTTAGTTATGATAGGGAACTGAAATGATAAATCGTTTTTTAGTTTAGTTTAGTTTCGTATATACAAACAGCTTGTAATATATATATATATATATATATATATATATATATATATATATAAGTGAACATGTCTCTGTGTGTGTGTCTATGTACATTTCCCTACGCAATAACTCTCTCAATTTTTAGTCTACAGACTCGAAATTTGATATACAGGGTACTGAGATTTGGGGAATTCGATGTGATCGATTTTCGGCCAGAGATTTTGCGATTAACGGGTAAAAGTTCAACGATTTGACCTTTGAGAACTCTACCAAACTCCTCCGACAATTTTGGGTCTACGCACTTGAAATTTTAGATATGGACATGGATCTAACTTAATAATCTGATTTGAGCCCGAAACAATAAATTTTAAGGGGTCATAATAGGGGTCAAAGTTTTTAAAAAAATTGACCTCTGCGGTCTCTTCCAAATTACTCGGACAATTTTTGGTCTAAAAATTTTAAATTTTACATAAAGGGTATTCAGAGATAGGGCAAGCTTTTTCATCAGTTTGGGTCGAAAATCTTTAGTTATCAATATATAAATGTATGTATGTATGTCTGTTTGCATGTCTTCCTTAAACTTTTAATAGAGGCGACGGATTTTACCAAGATCAGTATCGTTTTCATGCGACAAATATCGAAAAATTGGCTGAGAACATTAATATTTTCCGCTTAAACTTGGAACTTTTCTACAGGGGGGGGTCACTTTTTTCGCCGATATTTTTGAAAGTACTCCTCTTCTTTAGATTGTCTAGCCTTAATTTTAAAAAATGTCGCTTCCGGTTTGGCGGTGCTCGTAACAGCATAAACGTTAGTTTTTACTCCGTTCTTTTCCTCCTTTGCGGTACGGGTTCAAGCCTGCCTTCCTACTACCATTTCTTTTATTATTTTGCTCAACATACACATCCAAACACCCGGGCAAAGCCGGGCTTAAAAGCTAGTTAGTTTATAATTTCTTGATATTATTTTCACAAGTATGTATACAAAACTTAGAATTAATAAATTTACTAATCATTAAATGGAACAATTTGGTAGAAGATCCATGAATTAATTAAAATTTTTAGTACGAATAGTTGGGTTTAATGACTTTGTTTGATAAAAATTCAATATGGCGTAATGGAAAAATATAAAGGTAACTGGAGATTCTCTTCTAATTTTCGGATTTTTACCATGTCAAATCACATTTAATTTCAATTCCTTTTGACGGACTGACCGTTGCTATTTCTTATGATGAGTAAAGGGGATAATAGATTAACTGATTGATATGATAATTAAATGATTGATTTTGCGCTACGAAACATACTGTAAAAAGTTGTATAAGTCAACTGAATTAAAGGAATAAATTATAAGATGATCAACATCATGAATTTTGGAATATAACTTTTTGTCATTTATTCTATATATATATATATATATATATATATATATATATAAACATATATATATAAACATATATATATAAACATATTATATATATAAAATATTATATATATAAACATATATTATATATATAAACATATTATATACATATAAACATATATATATATATGTGTGTGTGTGCGCGTGTGCGTGTGTGTGGGGGGGGTTATACAGGCATCATTAGCTACGCATGTGCATAGATGTTTCTGTGACGATCTCTTATTGGAGATCCTACGTGTTCAGGCTAATAGGCTAACAGTTTTCCTCGGTTGACATGAAGACGTGAGATCTTCCATAAAAATGCAGCTGAAGATGCACATATGACTGTTATTACATATTATAAACACGTTCTATTCAGTCAGCGAGTACTCTTTAATAAATATAAGATTTTAAGTAGATTTATGTGTAGGAAACTCTTGGTCCCAAGGCTAAGATCACAGTGTGGTATCTGTTCTGGTGCTGTCTTCACTTTTTCTGTCCTCGGCCACTGGCGGGGGAGTCCTTCATGATTGAGACAATTTTTATTTTTGCTTCTATCCAGGGTGCCGTTTTGGGGATTTTCCCCACATTAAAAACCTACCTTGTGTCTAACCCTGCCCTCGTAGTGAGGCAAATAATTAGGAACACATTTTATCGTTTACTTCTCCTTCTCTCTATCTCTCTCTCTCTTACTCTCTTTCCTCTTTCTTTATATATATATATACTTTTTTACATAGCTATCACCACTTATCAAGGCCAAGAGGCTACTCGAGGATAAGGGTTAAACAGTGTACAGTAGAAATTGGACAATATAGTAGTCGTTAGTAATGGAAATTCGGTAAATTTGTTAACTTATATGGAATGGCTCATCAAAAACTTGTTTACGTTAGACTTGAAGACAACCATATTGTAGTCAACTGGAAAGCCGGAAAACGGAAGTCAATTCCATAGGCGTGCTTAGGTCATGGAATCTACGTTTAGGTTTAGGCACAGATAAAGAGTGGGGGACATTAAATTATTGATTGTGTGTTTCTGCTAGATGGGTGTTTCTTGTGAAAGTTTGGCGAGGGGGATCATAGATTGGCCGAGCACTTGCCATGAAAATAACGATGGATGTATATATATATATATATATATATATATATATATATATATATATATATAGAGAGAGAGAGAGAGAGAGAGAGAGAGAGAGAGATAGATAGATAGATAGATAGATAGATAGATAGATAAATGCTGGGAGGATTAATCGGAATTGGAATCGGAATCGGACATCGGGAACCTGACAAATCGAAACAGTTTGTGTACTAATACGAAAATGATGAATATTTAATGATTTTAAAGTACTGGTAACGCTCAAATCTATAATGAACTGTCATCAAGTGTAATTTTACGTTTGTGAAAATCTATACAGATGTTACACTGTTTGTTTTTTTGTTTTTTTGAGGCAAATCAAAAAAAAAAACTCACATAAGTTAAGAGTAAAATTTGTTAAATGAATAAGAACCATTAATTGTCAAGGAATGGAAATTTAGATTAGAATCGGTTATGGTATCAATTAGTATTAGCTGGGTGCAAAAATAATGTAGTTTTGGACGTTCAACTTATATATAAAAAACAACATTATTTCTGCACCAACCTAATAATATATATGCATGTATGTGTGTGTGTTTTTTCTTTTTAATTTTCTTCCTTTGAAGGTTGTAATGCTGGCTATGCGGCAGCCAAACCAGCTGCCAACATGGCCCCGCTTTTTATTGAAACCAACCGAGAGCTCTTTTTAGTATCCTCGCCGTTCCCTTAAGTGCAATTGTCTGGATCTCTTTTGCACTTGGTTTTATTTTACTTCAGTCGAAGTTCTCAGAAATCAAGGGGCCCACTACCTGGGGCTAACGCTTGAACTCTATATAAGATACATAGTTATTCGAATGTTCCATTAAAGTTCTTCATTTCTCAAACACTGAGTTAGTAAAGAAATTGAGAACATAATTTTCCTCTCCCCAATTAACCATTTTTATACGTTGTAGTATATCTTTTGTTTTGGTCTCTTGGTCTTACTGGATTCGAGGAAAAGAATTTATCTAGTCTGGTGGAGTGTCCAGCCTTGTGCTATTACTTGATGGAACATCACTTGGAGTAGGAGCACCATTCCTCGTAAAAGCTCATTAGGGTTAGTGATAATTAGGAGATCTAGTTTGTTTGTTTGTTTGTTTTTTTTTTTCATTTTTCTTAAACTTTTTCTTCTGGGGGGTGGGACATCCAATCAGATGTCTGACATTTACCCCTATTTTAGTGAATCCAACCAAGAGATCTTTTCAGGATTCTAGCCGTCCCTTTCAGTTCAATCGTTTGTATTTCACTTGCACTTGGTTCACCGGGTATGCTTGCTATGTACTTTTTAAAGTTCTTTTTCATAAGCCCAGTTGCTCCTATAATGACTGGTATAATTGAAACGTCTTTTAATTTCTAATTTCGTTTCATATCATACATAAGTCCTTGATACTTTGTTATCTTTTCCCTCTCAGCTCTGTTAAGCCCTGTATCATTGGGTACACTGACCTCTATTATGGTCGCTTTTTTGTTTGCTCTGTCCCAAATCACTATATCTGGTTTAACAGCTGCGTTTTCAAGATATGTACCAGTCGGGATTATGTAGTCATAGTGAATGGTGTAGTTGTCATTCCCAACTGTTCGTTCGGGTATATGTTCCCAGGATGTGTACTTGAGTGTGTGTTTTCAAATAATTATTCATAAGTTAAATTAATTTTAAGAAAAATCGAAATTAAAAGAAAATGCGACGTCACTGGTGTGTGTCACAATATCTGTATCAACAAAAGGCTGTTACATCTATTCTAGACCTCGACAGGGGCTGATCAATATTAATAGTATTAATAAAAACAATTTCCACGGTATCTATACCAACCTCTCCTTCGGCGTTCTCTTTTCTTTTTATAGATGAATGTAATTTGCTCCCAAATTTTGTCGACCTTGGCCAAGAATTGAAATCTCTCCGGCACAGAAACAAGTAACCCGGGGGACGCTTATGACCTGGATCGCGTAGGATAGAGAACCCTCGATAGTGGTGGAGGTAAGGGCGAAATCGATGGCCTGCTATGACAGAGGCCAAAGATGTTGATGAGGGTTGAGACGGAGACACGGGTTTGCCGTTTGCTAGAGGGCCAACTGTGGCAAGAGGCACCAGCATCCAAGGGAAGCGAATTAATTTTGTCTTTATGTCGGGCGGTCCGAAACGAGGAGTTTAACCAGTTTGGGTTGCACGTGTCAAACGAATTGAAGTTTGGAGTAAGAGAGCGATGGGGAGGAGTGTAAGAGGGAATAAAAGGAAAAGAAGAAGGGATAAAGGAAATGGGAAGGGAGGGTAGATAGAAAGAAAGGCAGACGAAGAACAAAGAAAAAAGAACAAGAAAGAAAAAGGTAGAATAAAAGAAAGGGGAAAAGAAAGAAGGATAAGAAGAGGTATTAGTAGTAGTAGAAGTAGTAGTAGTAGTAGTAGTAGTAGTAGTAGTAGTAGAGGAGAAAGAAGAAGAAGAAAAAGAAGAAGAAGAAAAAAATGGAATAAGAACAAAAATGAGAGAAGAAGCTATGAAGAAGAAGAAAAAAGAAAAAGAGCAAAAAGATGATGAAGAAGAAAGCCGGGGATGGAGAAAGCGAGAAAAAATAAGCGTAATGAAGTACCATAAAGAAAAAACCCCAAGGTAGACGAGTGTTTGTATTTATCTTGCACTACGTTCACAGGGTATATTCATCAGGTCAAACAAAAAGAAAATATACGCATTCGTCGGAATAAAATAATAAACAAATATTATGATTTTCTGCTAATTTTAGAATATTAAAAAGATCTCTCGGTTATAGTATCTGAAATAGCAGGTGACTGTCTCGCATCCGGTAAGATGTTATAAACCTAGCAAATAGAAAAAGATAAGAACATTTTTTTAAAGGTGTTAAATTATCGGTTCTGAGCAAAGTAGTTCTCTTGTTTTGGTCACAGGAAGTAAGGTACCTTCCCTAAATTACTTATTCTATGAATGGATACTTTGCCTAAAACCGATACTTATGATTATACGATTGCGGGTGTTGTGTCCTTTACCCCCCCCCCCCCCTCCCTGAAACTGCGAGTAATGCTTGCAGTTTTAAAACGTCTACGTGTGAGATGATATGTAGGACTTTGTTCTTTTCTTTTCTTTCTTTTTTTTTTTTTTTACTCGCGTTCACCCCAAACAAGACATATCGCCACTTGGGCGCAAGGGGCTACTATTTGGAGCCATGCCTAGGAAAGATTAACAAGATGTTGTTTTACATTACATTTAAACTTCTGCATATCAGTACAGCCAGGGAAGCAGGTAGCAGGAAGGGAATTCCAAAATCTAGCTGTTCGAGAGAAGACTACTAGAATAGAAAACTTTCTGTCATTTAGGCACCTCAACAGTGAAGAGGTGAGATTTTGTTGCTAAGCGGATTTGTCGGGCATATGCACGTCGAGGGGACACAAGTGGAATGAGTTCATCAGAGCACGTTTCCAAACACTTTCTACAGACATTCGTACTCATTAATACAGTAACAATGTAGTGATATTGCATGCTGTTATGTATTTCACTAATGTTGTCATGATAATGTAGACGTACGGTGGTGGGACGAAATAAGAGAAACATCTAACATTTCTGGCATCAATCTTTGAACGTGTTTTAAACAATCAAATCTTGACGTATTTTAATGCAGTTTTGTTTATTATTTATGTCATATGATATGCTTAATTAAAATAAATTTCTTTTACTGATATTTAAATATATCAAAAGCTTTTTCTATAAAAATTGCAAATCTTACTGATTTCCAAATGAGGCCAAAGTGTGGGAGCTCGTATGGCAGGTGCTAGTGTAACAGAAACTGCACGAATGCTTAGTGTTTCAAGAAGCACCGTCTCAAAAGTGATGACTGCTTTTAAAAGAAGAGGAAAAACGTCATCAGAAAAGTACAAGTCCGGTCGAAAGATGGAGATGTCTGAAAGAGCCCGTCGGACTCTTAAGCAGATTGCTAGAGAAGATCGCAGGACCACGGCTCCTAAAATCAATGCAGAACTCAATAAACATTTACAGGACCCAGTTTCAATAAAAACTGTTCGTTGAAAGCTGCACAACACTGGATTTAACGGAAGAACTTCAATTAGAAACCCTCTGGTCTAAAAGACAAATGTTTCAAGGCGATTAGATTGTTGTAAAAACCTCCAAAATTAGTCCTTCGAGCAGTGGAAAAATGTGATTTTCTCTGACGAATCATCGTTTTCCATATTTCCGACCACCGACCGAGTCTACGTTTGGAGACAGTCGAAAGAAGCATTGTATCCAGACTGCCTTCTCCCAACCGTAAAGCATGGCGGAGGTTCTGTGATGATTTGGGGTGTTATTTCTTGGAAATCCGCTGGACTAATGATTACTCTTCATTGAAGAATTAACAGTCGATTCTGTTTAGGTATTTTGAATGACTAAGTTCATGCTGTCGTACAAGAACTGTTTCCGGAGAGGAACGCTATCTTTTAAGGTGATAATGCCCCAATCCATACAGCTAGAATTAGAGATTGGCAGGAAGAGCTTTCCGATGAAGTTGAACATCTGATTTAGCCACCACAATCCCCAGATCTCAACATTATCGAACAGGTATGGTCGATTTTGGATATTAAAGTAAGAAATCGATATCCGCTGCCATCATCTCTAAAAAAAAAAAAAAGCTGGGGAATGTTTTAGCTGAGGAATGGGATAAAATTCCCTTGGAAACAATTCACAACGTGTATGAATCAATACCTCGGAGAGATATATATAATTCAATTATATATATATATATATATATATATATATATATATATATATATATATATATATATTCTTTTATTTTGTCCAACTCTGTATCTAATATTAATATGTGTTTGGTTTTAAATTCTTCAAACCTTAATGGCTAGAGAACTGAAAGGAATATGGAATATGAAGAAAGTCTGTATAATACCAACTATTGTAGAAGCACTAGGAACAATCGCGAAAAGTATAGAGAAAAAAGTAGGAGAAATTGGAACCATATGAAGACTGAAACTACACAGCGGACGGTAATTATGAAAACAGTCGAAATGTTGCGGAAAACTCTCGAATGCAGAAACTAACCCACACAAACTACAAACACGCACAAACTGCCAGCCACATGGAAACAAAAAAATGGAAAAATTATCACATGACCTATAGAGATCTAAAACTGTAAAAAAAAAAATATGATGAAGAGTCAATGAGAATGGAATGACCGAGGTTGGAAAGCACTAACCAGATGTCCACTGCATGAGTGCGAAGAGTACTGGAACATTGGGAAGGCTTGTTGCCACCGAAATTGCAGTGAATGGCAATGGTTATTATAAGCGAGAAATCAATGGTAAGCGGCTACTGTGCTAAGGCAAATATTGTCAAAGATTATTGACAGGTGGGAAGTAGTGGAAATCTGGAGAGACTGGTTGTCATCTAGATCCCTGGGTAAACCACCAGTAATTATTAGTGATTAATCTCTGATGATTGACTGTGTGAAAACTCCTATTTAGTAACAATAATACAATCAACCCCCGAGATACGGTGGCCCTAGAATACGTTTTTTCACGTTACGATATGAAATACGATGGGTTTTTCGGCCCCCAGTTACGGTATTTTCCCCGTCTTACGGTGTTATTTATAAAGTTATTTGATTATACGGTACTTTGGGGTAATTACGCCAAATTCGGGGGTAATTGCGCCAGCTAAAAAAAGGTGCTCTTTATATGCGTGGTTGCCAAAAGAGCACTTTTAGCTGGTTTGCGTAATTACCCCGAGTTGGCGCAATTACCTCAAATACGGTATGCATGTATATTATATACTGTACTTTATTTTGTTACTAATTTTTAATGCCGTATCACGAGGTTCTCCTGTACTGGTAAGAGGTGAAAACGGTATTTAAAACGTAATCGTGACAGACCAAGAAAATGCTCTTATGCACTGAATGTTTTTCTTCCTAGTCGATTGCTTTTGTTGTGCTCATCTAAAAGTTGGAAAAATATCAAAAACCGATGATCCTGGCGCATGCATCGCTCAACCCATCACCGCCCAGCCATCAAATCCCCCCGCCCTTATAAGTATCCTACCCCGACCTTCAATGACCACCGCTGTTCATTTCTACCTGCTGAATCCCAGAGCGACAGTCGCGCCAAAACATCGACAAGACAGAAACAAGAGAGGCAAATTACGATCGTGTTTGGATTTAGTTCCAGGGTCACTTCCGGTCGCAAAACAAGTTGATGTGCCAAGAGCAGAGAAGGTTTTATGGCGCCAGAACCAATCAGAAACAAACGGCAGTTATCCCTTGCTTAATTCTTATTTTCTTTGTATTTTTTCTTTCTTTCTTTCTTTCTTCCTTCTTCTTTTTCGTCTATTATTATTATTATTATTATTATTATTATTATTATTATTATTATTATTATTATCAATATATATAAATACGATAGCGTGTGTGTAATTTTGTGTGTCACGCTTATTTCTTTTTTCTGCCGAGCGACTGCCGTTTAATTGTTATGACCTTTCATTTCTTGTAAAAAAAATTTCATGAGATTTAGTTTTAGTTTCGATTACAGCTGATGGCACCCAAGGCATCTATTTTTTTTATAAATAATTTTACCAAGAATTTTTCATAAGTTTCGGTTTCAATTATAGCTGACAGAACTTTATATATATATATATATATATATATATATATATATATATATATATATATATATATATATAAAAGAATCGAGAGAAAATTGACTCCATAATAATATATATGAAATCTGCATAAATTAAAATATCATAATTAAGCGTATTTTACGACCGGGCTTAGATAAATACTGTTTAAGTTTTAACAAAAGAGCTATAATAATATCAAGGCGTCTCCATTTATGCTGAATATCCACAGAATGCCGACATCAATGTATTACATGTGAAAGAGTCTGCTGTGGAAATTCCGCTAGTTATTATTATTATTATTATTATTATTATTATTATTACTATTATTATTATTATTGTAGTTGTTGTTGTTGTCATTTCATTTCTATTGTTTTTTGTCTTTCTTTTATTCATATTTTCTTACTATTAATTGTTTTTGTTGTTTTCTTTTTTATTAATCCCCTTCTATTTATTACTATTGTTCTCTGTAATTGTTTCTAATCTTGAAATTAAATATTTGATGATTTAAATTATTTTTAAAAATACATTTTTTACAGATATGTTTTTGTAATTTTAGTTTTTGAATCAATTCAATTATTCGAACTACTATTCTCATCTTGAGCACTATTCTCACACCAGTTCAGTCGATGTAACCTCCGATTATTTTCACGTGTATCTTTTCAAATTTGGGAAGAATGCATACCCTAAGGGATACTATAGAAAGTAAAATTCAGTCTTGAAAACATTTATGGCCTACTCTACAAAAGGCCTTTGATATGTCCTAAGTTATTGCCCTAAAAACGAAGCCTTCGTTGAGAGATACGATAATCGTATGAGATTTAACAGTTAGCACATCTGCCGTAGATCTAGCATCCCGGAAACCATATTACATGTTACTGAAGAGGTTATATTTACTGAAATAGTTGACCACTTCACCATTTAACACATATTCCAGCAACTTACTCATCACTAGGGCTGTGGCAACAGCATATTCTTTTCATTGTTTTGACTCTCGTGTATATATCCGTTAATATCTTATATGCTTTTTTTTTATATAGACGGATGTGGTTCTCGGTTGACTAACTGTGCCGGATACATACCCGAGAGTCAAAAGAATGAAAAGAACATTATGTTGTCACAGGCCTACTCGTGACGCACCGGAAACTCATTGGTTTGTATTGAGAGAAGAATAACAGGTCACCTGAATATTTAAATACTGAGCACACTGATAAGGGTTTTTTTAGGGTATTTGGAAGCATTTCTCCTGAAGACAACGCTTAAACAGCTCTGTGAGTATAGAATCTAGTTCTGGTTGAAGCTTTTCCAGCACTTTAATTGGAATACCATCAGGGCCAGTTGCTTTACTGGAATCAACGTTTTTGATTAGCTTGACAACAACACGCACAGATATTTGTATGTCGCATAGCGTGTCTTCATACACAGGGGGAAATGTAAAAGGGGTACGGCCCTGATCGCATGGGGTAGAGTTAGCTGCAAAATTATGGGGGAAAGAGTTTAGCTTTGTCCAATGCTGACGAGATTACTTCATATCTATTGATGATGGTTGGGATAGAGCACACGCTTCTGTTCAGGGCCCTGTTTGTTATTTGCCAAAACTGGCGGGAACCAAGTCGCTTCCTAGCTACTTTGGACTTGACGGACTGAGCATACAACTCTCTTGCGTACTGTATTAGTTTTACAGTGGTTGCTGGCACTCCTGAAGGTAGCTTTGGTCTCAGTATATCTCTGCCGTTAGAAGCAACAGAAAAAGTGATTGGTAGCAGCACATTCTGGAGAGAATCACGGCTGTAAGGTTTTTTCTGGAACTTCTTGGGATATGAAGTGCTCTATATCGATAATATATCATTACGGTCTGATACTATTAAAGGACACGTTCATTTTAAATATTGAACACAGCGGTATATCTGATATAAATTGTACGGAAGCTATCCCAGTCAGCCATAGTGTATCGATATACTTTACGATGGAGAGATACGTCTACGGATTTATTACATTTTATTTTCATTTTAGCTGAGATAACCGAATGGTCGGAATATGCCAGTGCAGACAGAATTGAGGATAAACACTGATCACTTTAGCGTAATAGTGAAATGAAGAATCCATAAAATATCAATAATTAATTAGTCCTCGCGCTAAAGAGCAGGATACAAAATGTTTTAAATAATAATAATAATAATAATAATAATAATAATAATAATAATAATAACAAAGACTTTCGCTGGCGAGGACTACTATTGACCGTTACCTATATACAATCCTTTTCAAATTTTCATCTCTATTTTTCTCGTTATCTACTGAATATTTGTTGATGAAACCTATATGAAATATATTCCTTATTAAATTTTAAAGAGTTTCTATTCTGAAAGAAGTTTAAAAAATTAAATCTAAAAAAGTTATTTTAAAGTTCTTGTTAAAAAAAATCAGATTTCTCATTATTCAGACCTGTATTACACAGAAGGAGTTGCAAAAAATGAGTTATGGTGTGAGGAGAAATACAAACTGAAACAGAGAGAATATTCAGATCTGTAATAATACAAAGAGGGGGTTGCAAAAATGAGTTGTGGTGTGAGGAGAAATATAAACTGAAACAGAGAGAATATTCAGGCCTGTAATAATACAAAGAGGGGGTTGCAAAAAATGAGTTGTGGTGTGAGGAGAAATACAAACTGAAATAGTGAGGAGAGTTTTAAAATATAATCTTAAAAAGATAAGATACAAGTAAGAGAAGTATTTCATCCAAGACGTGAAAATTGTGAAACAAAATGTTTTTATTATAGGCTTTAAAAATAAAGGTACAAGATTCAATTTGAAATTTATTTATCTTCAAAGTGCACTTTTATAAATTTTACAAAGTAAGGTATAAAAGTAAGGTATAAAAATTTAATTTAGATTGAATCAAAAAATTATCTTGGATTTATTTTATGTAATGTACATTTTATTGCAATTTAAAAACATTATCTTTCATCTAGCAATTAATGATATAGATATAAAATGTTCAATTAAGTGCAACAGAATGTATATTACATAAAATAAATCCAAGGTAATTTTTTTATTCAATTTAAGTTAAACTTTTATATCTTACTTTTTAAAATTTATAAAAGTGCACTTTGAAGATAAATAAATTTCAAATTGAATCTTGTAATAATAATAGTAAATAGGAATAATTATTACTTATTTTTTAAGAATATGCAAATTAGTTAACCCTTCATGGAGTCGCTCACATATCCATGACTGAGTATATTAAGAAGTTCGTTTCTGCAATTGTCAAATAGAAAAAGGGGGATCTAGCCCTTCTACCTTCCGACCTTATGTCACATCCTTTTGTGGTGGGAGAGAGGTAAATAGCGGCCTTCGGACTAAGATCAGTGTGAAGTATCTGTTATAATGCTACACTTAAGTTATTTTTTTTTAGTCAGTGAAGGGGAACCCCTTATATACTGAGGCAATTTATATATTTTTTTTTGCCTACGTCCAGAGTGCCTCTTTTATGGGAGCTAGTTTTCCCCCCACATAAAAACGATCTTGTTTCACATTTTGCTTTCGTGGGGAAGCAAATAAATTTCAATAGAAGTACAGTGTTGATATCGGTGTCAGAGAGAGAAAAAAAACTCAACTTTACAGGTATATATATATATATATATATATATATATATATATATATATATACATCACAGGTATATATATATATATACTTTATATATGTATATATATTCTATATGCTTTACATATATATATATATATATATATATATATACTTGAGCAAAAGAAAAAAAAATAGGCAAAAAAATGTTATATATTTTACTGCACTAAAAGCTATATTGAACAAAGACCAATTGAACAAGGAAATTTAAACGAGATTAATAACTCAGAACAAGACATTTACTATAATAATTCCCTTTTGATTTCTTGAAAAGATCAATCCTTTTAGACATGCTCCCAACCAAAGTGAAACACTGTGAATAGGAGATGCTATTCTATTCGCTTTGAACAGCTTCCCACAGTTTTTCATTGTTCTTAAAAATTTCCTCGAGCCAATGCAAAAGATATCATGGACCAAATATTCTCGATTAGGTTTAAATTGGGGCTTTGACCCCCCCCCCAAAAAAAAAAATATTATATCAATTGAATTTTCAGAAAATCATACTTTGTGACTTAAGCAGTGTGTGCAGGGGCATCTAATAAGTTCCCCAACTCCTGCTGCAGTAAAAGTTTCTCATACCTTTATACCATTCCCGTGTTTAAATTTTGTTTTTATGCAACTTGGCGAAAATCTTTCTCCAGTTCTTAGATTGCACCTTTCGGAAGCATCACTAATAAGTCAAAATCTTGATTCATCCGACCAGAAAACATACCATAAATAAAAATACTAATAACGAACAAGATAAATGCAATTGTAGACACCGCACACTTTGCCCAGTCCAAAATAAATGTCTAACAAAAAGTGTAGTTTATCAAGCATCAATATTTGCGAAAGAAAACCTGAATAACAAGAAATATTACATAGTCATGACTTCCTTAGATTTCAAAACCCGATACTATGACCACAAATGTACATTCAAAAATAAAAAAACACCGGATAAAAACAACACTAGCGAATAAATACTGGGAACTCCAAGAAAGCGGACATTCGCCGGTAGTCGAATGGAAAATAATGAGACAAGCTACCACGTGCAGACATTTAGACGACCCATGTAAATTATGCCTCCATGAAAAATTTGCTATCCTGTACTTTAAAGAACCTCAATATCTATTAAACTGTAGACGAGAAATAGCAAACAACTGTGTTTACAAAATAAAACTTACTCTAGGATAGCGATACAAAATAGCTTTAAAACTAACAATAACAATAGAAAACAAACAAATAAATAAATAAATTAAATAAACATGAATATACATAAACGATCACACATATATGTATATATATATATATGTATATATATATATGTGCATGTATGTGTGTACACATAGGTATATTTATATGTATATAAAAAAGGAAGGAAAAGATCTACCTTAAACCACTTACCTAGTTCTAAAACAGATCCTTTGTTCGATAAAATGCATGCCCATTGGCTGATAGGAGGGGGACGCGGTAGATACTAGAAAGCTGATTGGCTAACTAGAAATCCTCAACATATATAAAAATAAGAAGCAACCACAAAATTCGCGCATAAGCCTGACGAATCCTATAGTGGATGAAACGCAGAATATTCAGTGTAGCTTAATCGCCATATATATTTTATAAATTACTATTTATATAAATAAATATATATATATATATATATATATATATATATATATATATATATAAATGAGGTCGTCTGACGATATGGACGTGGTTCTCGGTTTTAATCCTGTCTATTGCAACAATTTATTAAAAAAAATTAACTTAATACACTTGAGGCTGTAATAATTACAAAAATATTTGCCTCTACTAACGTATTGAGCACTTTTTTATCCTTGTTTTGTACCACATATACCTCTTAATATATATATATATTTATTTATTTATATATACTATAGCGGGGGGATTTACCCGGTCGTAAAATACGCTTACATATGATATTTTAATTTTTCTAGATTTCGTATGTATTATTATAGAGTCGTGATTTGAAAAGTAAAAAAAGTATTTAGGTGCCACCAGACAGAATCGAACCCGAAACTGCAGCATTCAAAGCTGGTGATGTTACCACTGTACCAAGGTGACACACATACAAACTGATAAAAAGGTCCTGGATATCACCTTAAACTATATCCGATGGTAGCTAGCAGGCCTTAGGGAGTGTGGAGCCACTCTTTAATTGCCATTGCTCCCAGGTCCACTCTTACCTAGAGTGGTAGTAACTGTTAGGGTCTCAACTATGGGTTAAATAGAATACGACTTAAAAAAAACAAATATACTATATTAAAAAATCGTTCTTTAAAATCACCAGATTCGGCATTAAATAACCTGAAAAGGGTTGATATGCCGTAAAACAAAACAACCAACCAACCAAACTGATAAAAAAAATTAAAAATAAACTAAGATGAACGAACAAATTTTTTAACGACTATTTGTAATTTTCATTAATTTTTTACCCTTAAAAACTATTTTGACTTGCTAAAGACGCATAAAAGAACAGTCTGTTAAAAATATCCAATCATTTGAGGCCCCTAGTGCCGCACTGCGACTTTTAGTTTTGGGGAAGATAGAGTTTGAAAATATGGAGACAGACAGACAGACAGACATAGAGAGTTTTAACAGATAATAATAATTATTATAGTAAATAATTATGTCAGTCCCTTAAAGAAACTCGTTTCCTGTCGTTGAGCACTTTCAGTTGAAATAAAAGTCGGTCAATTTAGTTTCATATAGGCCGATAAGTCATATAATGATTACATCTCTCTGACAAACGTTAAAAACACTTAAAAAGAATAAATGTTTACATTTCAACAGTACGTTTCGCGGTTAACGGTAGCCGAGTGGATTACGTACTTGCTAATGAAGCCAGACATTGCTTCTGTTGCCGGGTTCGGATCTATCGACTTGTGTAAATCTGCACTGATGATTTCCGAGAGGATGAAACACTAGTGTCGGTAGATATTTAATAATTATTATAGTAGATTATATATATATACATATATGGCAATTAAGCTACACAAAATATTTCGCGTTTCATCCACGCTTATGAATCTTTGCGGTGAGAAAACGCGGAGTATTCTGTGTAGCTTAATTTTCATACATATTTTATAACTTACTACCTAGCTCTACCTACGTATTGAGCACTGTTGAAGTAAATACTTAAAGTTTACGCATAAATTTATACTTTCGTATATTAATTTATGAGATTAAATTAAGTAATCACAGACATATATATATATATATATATATATATATATACATATACATATATATATATATAAGCCAAGGACATCCGACAATTCTTATACCACCCTCAAATTGACTGTACATCGCAATATATATATATATATATATATATATATATATATATATATATATATATATATATATATATATATATTGCGATGTACAGTCAATTTGAGGGTGGTAAAAGAATTGTCGGACGTCCTTGGCTTAGGTACAAGGACAAGTTGAAGAGTAACTTGTCTGCAGTGAACATACCATACAGGAGTCTTGAAGATGAGGTGAATGACCGAAAAGGATGGAGATCAAGGTGTTTTGAAGGTCTCCAGAGGTTTCAATCTGAAAGCTTGAGGCAACTGAAAGAAAACAGAGTAAGAGCAAAACAACTACCAGCCGAACCAATATCTGCAGCATTAAATCCACATTCATGTTCTATTTGTGGCCTTGTCTGCAAGTCCCTTGCTGGACTAAAAAGTCATCAGAGGCAAAAGCATAAATGAGTTTTAGAAATATGGGTTGTCCGAACCTCATACATCGAAATCGACGGGAGAGTCCATCATCATATATATATATATATATATATATATATATATATATATATATATATATATATAGTAATTTATAAAATATATATGGCGATTAAACTACACTGAATATTCCGCGTTTCATCCACTCTAGGACTCTTCAAGCTTATGTGCATAAGCCTGAAGAGTCCTAGAGTGGATGAAACGCGGAATATTCAGTGTAGCTTAATCGCCATATATATTTTATAAATTACTAACTAGCTCTACCTACGTATTGAGCACTTTTGAAGTAAATACTTAGTTTACGCATAAATCTATACTTTCGTATATTAATTTTATGTGAGTAAATGAAGTAGTTATATATATATATGTGTGTGTGTGTGTGTGTGTGTGTGTGTGTGTGTGTGTGTGTGTGTGTGTGTGTGTGTGTGTGTGTTGGTTTCATAGGGGAAAAGGCTGCGGTTTTACTCTTTTCAATATAGAGTACTGCCAGACAATTAGAGTGAAAGAAATTGTCCAACCTCATTCTACGCTTACATCGCCTCCATACCCCTTCTCTAAATACACAGACACAGATAATGTCTTTCAACGTCTTTACCCCCTTGAGGTCTAGTCCATAAAAAATTCAAAAATAAATCTTAATTCTTCGTGATTTTGCAATAAAAAATCCTTTCTCTTTTTTTTTTTTTTTTATAGGTCTTTCCTCAAAATAATTCGTCCATTTTTTTTTTGTTTGGTCTTTTATTTCAGCTTATTCGACTTTCTCGTTGACTAGGAAGTTGGTCAGTAACAAGTGACAGTGTATCCCCTACCCGCCCGAAACATATCAAATAAAATCATAGAAATAAAATAGTGCGAAACCCCTTTTTTCTTCTTCTTTTAATTAAGGGTCTCTCTGTCTGCACACTTCTAATTTTTTATGTTTTTTTTTTTATTATTATTTGGGTTTTTTTCGCCATTTTTTACCGCCTCTCGTTGTCGGCCATGTCCTTACGCTCCAGTGCACCTGCCCAGTAATCGAACAGTATTTTCCTTTCGCCAGACTGAAGACGCCATGGTTTTCAGCCAATATGGCCGTCGAACCCTGGTTACGGCTCATTTGTCGGGAAAGAGGGGGCAGAAAAAAATTAATGACACACGGAGGCTGGGAAAATTACGGAGGATCAGAAAATAAGAGCACCGGTGTTAGGAGTTACCGTCTAAATGCGGGTGGCAGTCAGAGAGAAAGAGAGAGAGAAAGAGAGGGAGTGGTGGATGATGAAGACTGTTTGTGTGTGCTTGAGTCTGCATGTGTGAGTGTGTGTGTGAACGCATGTATGTGTAACGTCTATAGGCTTATCTGTAGATAAGAAGCACTTGGCGTTGACCGGAAAAGAAATTGGAGAAAAAACACAACGGAATATGAAGCAAAATATTTTTACTCTTATATAAGCAAATTTCCGAAATCATCCGGAAACAAACGAAGCAGTGTACAAATTGAAAGCCACGGAAAAGATGTAAGACGAATGAAAATTAATTCAAAAATTGAAAATGTATAAAAGGTAACTATTTTGTTTTTCTGCCCTTTTTGAACTCTTTTTTCCCCCAAAACAAGACATATCGCTACTTGGAAGAAGAGGCGACTATTTGGGATCATGTTTAACAAAGGGAGTTGAGCAGCGAGACGACTGTTCACATTAGATCGAAACTTCTGCAGGTCATAACAGTCATGGAAACCGGAAACAAGCAATCCGAGGGAAGAAACTATTAAAGTAGAGGACTTTCCGGTAACAACAGTTAAAGCGTAAAATTTTGTTGCAGATATTGACGGTGTGGGATTCTAAGAAAGCAACCACTGTCACAGACGTGTGTCCGAAAACAGAGGTCCGTCGTTTAATTCCTGGCAAAGGTGCATCTAGAATGGTGGTGTCTATGTAGAAAAATAATTCTGAAGCACAAAAGGTGACTTGTTATAATTGAACTACTGCCGTTTTTGTAGCTCTTCAACTTTTTAAGTAAAAAAAAGACTAAAAGGCTTTACTATAGGAACGACATTCGTATTTGTTCATATTCATGTTTGAACGATTGGTTCTCGAGTAGGTTATTTGTCATGGCTCTTGCTGGTTGATAATGTTTATTTATTTATTAATTTATTCATTAAATTATTAGGTGAAAGTACAAAATAGCTAACAAGTCCCATCCGAGTCTATTCTGCAGTTTACTGAAATAATAAAGGCATTATTTGAAAAAAAAAACATTCTTAACATGGAGAGAGGGTTCTGTTAACTATTCTGTACGTTAACCTAACAATATAATAAATTAATTAATTGGACAAGTTGAAACTTTCGCCAGAAGTTATATTACGAATAGAGTTCTATACCAGGAACTGAATCTGAGCAGACACCGTTCACTGCGGACTTTGTGTCGGACGTTTTTCTTGTTTGCCGCAATGCTTAAAGAAGTAAATATCTTAAATCATCGAGAAACAAATGAAAAAGTATATGAATCAAAAGCAGCAAAATAAATGAGTTCGACAAAAACCATAATAACAACGAAAAATAAAACGAAAAATAGAATTGTTGAAACTCCTACCTTAATCCTACTCTAACCCTCAAATAATCTACGTACTAATTGACTGCTTGACGACGACCAAGCTTCTTTCAAACAATAGCAATAAAAAAGGATGAATATTTTATTTTCTTAATGGAATATGCTCCGACTAACTCCAAGCATTTTACTACTACGACGTAAATTCAAACCTGACATGCAGCAAAATCCCACCCCTACGCTGCAAAGATTCTAGATGCCAAAAGACCTTCTACTTAAATATCCTGTTCCTCTGAACTGCTAGATGGGTAAATTGCAAGTGCCCTTCGGAGAAGGGCAGTTATTTTCTTTACATTTTCATATCATTCTAAATTTTGATTGTTAAAATTCAAAATGTAAGTTTAGTAAAGCAATTCAATGCGGATTTAAAAAAACAAAAAAAAAAAGCATTTATTTTTTTATAAATCAAAATAGTTTTCAACGTAATGTCTTTATCAGGATAGACGCAGTTATTTTGTTTTTTTTTTGTTTTTTTTTTCATCTTTTTTATCCTTCGGAGCATGATGCCACTAAGACAAAAAAAAAAAAGACCTTTTCGGTTTATCAAGTGATTTTTAAATGTCCAGGTTGTTGCTTATCTTAATTATTTATTTTTTTCTATAACATTTAAGCCAAGATCACATTTCTTTTTGTTATACAATCAACAAAGAGGAGTTTTACTTTTCTGGTCTCTGATTCTTTGACTGTATTAACATGCAAAAGTTAAAATGTAATGTGAACAACCACTTTGCTGCTCAACTCCCTACATAGTATACATGCAAGTTTTGCGTCAAAATAGTAGATCATTAGATCACCGAAGTTAAGCATTGTGGGGCCTGGTCAGTACTAAATGGGTGACCATTTGGGAATTCCAAATGCTGTATGCGCTCTCTGCTTATCTCGGCATTATTTACAAACGTCATGGATTCGTCTTTACGACTAGACTCAAGCAGTGTTGATTCAGGAGAGGTGTAGATGGAGATTGCACAACCCTTGCCTCACAATTTCATGCTCAGGTATCCATTGTCTTTCGAGACTGAACGGATGGTTCCAAGGGGGAGGAAAATGAATATTTTTAACTTCTTTACTAACTCAGCGTTTGGGAAATAAAGAAAACTGTAATGGAATGTCCAAATGTTTATATATCTCATACAGATATCAAGTGTTAGCCCCAAGAAGGGATCCATAGATTGGGGGAGAGTGACACTAAATAAAAAAATAAAACAAATCTGCTAAGAAGGTAGCCTCTCTCTACTGTGCTAGAAAACTACTAACACCCGAAAGTATCCTGTACCTCTATAAGGCCACCATTCGCCCATGTATGGAGTGTTGCTGTCATATTTGGGCTGGTGCATCTGCTACTAGTCTCTCGCTCCTAGACAAGGTTCAAAAGAGAATCGCCAATCTGATAGGCCCTGAACTGGCATCTAAGCTTTCAGCCTCTTTCCCATCGACGAAATGTTGCATCCCTCTGCCTGTTCTACAAGTATTTTAATGGTAAATGCTCTGACGGACTGCACGCACTTGAGCCCCCACGACGTAAACACCCTCGACAACCCCGACAAGCAGCTAAATTTCACTCCCACACAGTATAGATACCTAGATGTAAAAGATCTTTCTACTCCAGTAGTTTCTCCCTAGAATCGCTAGAATTTGGAATTCCATTCCAGGTTCCTGCTTCCCCAACTGTACTGACGTGCAGAAGTTCAAGTGTAACGTGAACCGACATCTTGCTGCTCAAATCCCTACATAGTACCCCAGTAGATGTTGCCCCTGATAGTAGCCCCCCTACACTAAAGTGGCAGTGTGCCTTGTTTGGGGTGAAAATGTTATTTTAAAAAATGGTCATTGTCATAATCATAACCCTAACCCATCTCCTATTTTCACAAAATAACAATAGCAACGTGTGGAAGAGCCCCATCCGGTCGTCTAGCATGGGTTCAAGCAGTGCAGATCGAGGAGAGGCGTGGTTGGAGATTGCGCGACCCTTGACTCACGTTCAAATACCCTTACAGGGGGGGTATCCATTGTCTTTCTAGACTGAAAGGAGGCCTAGAGGATTGAGTAGACACTTATATTCAAATATTTTGCCTTATTTGAGGTGAAAAGGCAATAAAATATGCTTCAAATGACAACAAAACAATGATGGAAAAGAAGTTTGTTGAAGATAATTCAATTTTCACGATGAAAAATACGTTCAGGTGAATGATTTTTTAATGATTAAAAAAATTCCTGGGTAATTTAGCAGAGAAGCCAACAAACAACTAATGCAAAAAAATATATATTTTTCTTTTTTTCATAGGAGTCATCACTTATCAAGGCCCTGAGGCCACTCGAGGATAAGGGTTATTTAGTGTACAGTAATCAATGGGATAATATCGTAGTAGTCGTTATTAATGGGAATTTGGTAGATTGGATTACTTAAGGGGGTGGTTCATCAAGAATTTTTTTTATGTTGGACTTGAAGACGTCCAAGTTGTAGTAAGTTGGGAAACAGGCAAACGGAAGAGTTCCATAGGCGGGTAGTCCTAAGAAAGAAGCATTCTTCATGGAATTTACGTTTTCATTTAGGCACAGTTAAAGAGTGGAGGAAGTTATTGATAGTGGTGTCAGCTGGACGGGTGCTTTTTGAAAAAGACTAGCGAGGGGGGACCAAAGATTGGAGCTCAGACGAGTACTTGCCGTTGAAACAACGATAAAATAAAGACAGGCTCGCAACGTCTCTTCTTTGGGAAAGTGATTGCAGGGAAGGGGAAACGTCATCCCTAACTACATTACGGAGTCAATTTTGTACTCTGTCAAGGCAGGATAAGCTGCTTCTAGCAGCTCCTGCCAAGATATGACAACAATACTCCATCCCTGGACGTACCTGGCTTATATATAGATAGAGAATTGCATCAGCAGTGAGATATCTACTGGAGCGGTAGAAAGATCCCACCATTCTTCCAGCGACCTTGGCAACAGGTTTGATGTACGTTTTCCATTTCAGATCAGGAGTAAAGGTCAAGCCCAGAAGCTTGTTAAAACATGAAACTTCTCCAAGACAAGAGACATTCATTACAATTGATATCAGATGGAAATCAGAGCCTTGATGATGTAAAGATAGGAGCTTGGTTTTAAATGCATTAAAAGTAACCAGCCACCTCTTCCCTCATTGTACCACGCGCTCAAGATCAGAGGAAAGAGAATCAGAGAGAACTTGGTCATTTGAGGCTTTTGATGTGTGGTCATAGATGGTAGTGTCATCAGCATAGATGTCAACAAATGATTTAAGTATGTGTTTTTGGAGATCATTGATGTAGATCAGGATGAGAGTTGGTCCCAGCATTAATACTGTGAACTTCTGATTTCTGTCCATCAACTACTACTCTTACGAGCCTATCAGAGAGAAACGATTTAATAATTAAGAAGACATTTCCACTATACCGTAGCTGGAAATCTTGTGAAGTAGGCCTTTATGCCATATCTTGTCGAAGGCCTTTGATATGTCAAAAGCAATTGCCCTTGAGAGGAAGCCTTTTTCGATTTTTGTAGATCTTTGTAGATCTAGCAGAACAGAAACCATATTGCATGTCACTAAGGAGGTTATTTCTGTTGAGGTGGTTGACTACTTCCTTATTTAATATGGAGTCTAGTAACTTTCTCATGACGCACAGGAGACCTATTGGTCTCTACTCAGAGGTAGATGATCTATCATTGAATTCTTAAATACAGGGCATACACATGAGGTTTTCCAGAGTGTTGGGAAGCAATTCTCCTTAAGACAACGCTTAAATAGTTTTGTGGGTATTGGAGAAAGCTCTGGTTGAGGCTTTTTCAACACTATAATTGGAATGCCGTCAGGGCTGGTTACTTTATTGGAATCAAGGTTCTTGATTAGCCTGGCGACATCGCGCACAGATATTTGTATGTCGCATAGAGTGTTGTCAGCTAAAGGAGGAATTCAATGTTTGGTAGGGAAATGTTGAATCAAATGGGACGATTAGGCGTGCTCGGTATTGCTCGGGTTGACATGAAGTTCTGTTTGACCACACCTAAGGATATCAATCATTTTCATCATGGGCAACAATTTAAAAAAAATAAAAGAACGGATAAAAACATGTAAATGTAATCGTCCAAAAAAAAAAAAAAAAAGAAGTACGTGATACCCTATTTCAACAAAAGGAATACAAAGAGAAGAAACTATTCTCCGGATATTGAGCACTTTTCAAAAACAGTTCAATGTCTGGAATAATTCCAAATAAATGAAATTTAATATATTATCAATTAAATTGTTATTTAAAGGTTATTAAATAACAAAATTTAAATAGAACACTTAAGACAATTCTCTCGCTAGAAAAATTAACTAACATACGGCTATTTAATAAAATCAATTTTCCTTAATGCAATATGCAAATGAGATGGCCTCTTAATTGTATATTTTGCAAGAATCGTACCATATATAGAAATAAATGAAAGTGGAAAGGAGCGGACCTTATGTATATATTAATCAAATTGTGAACCAGGCTATATATATATATATATATATATATATATATATATATATACAGAGTGTCCGTAAAGTTACTATACAGTCTTACAAGTTACTATACAGACACCCTGTAATATATTAACTATTAATACAAATATAATACAATAAAACAATAAGACTGTATAGTAACTTTACGGACACCCTGTATATAAATATTTACCAGCATGCCAAAGAATAGATGGACTGAAATAATGGGAAGCTTTAAAAGCGAGCAGAAAAAAGGAATATCAGCCTTACTAAAAAATGTTTCTTTTATTCTGGTGGCTTTAACCCCCCCCTACATTTTTGCTGATTAGGAGACTTAGTTTAAAGCAAATCTTTTATCAAATTATTGTTCAAGACATATTGTCTATTTCAATAAAAACATCGTTTCCGAAACGATCGTACAATCTACTGATTTTGTTTGTTTTCCTTTTTAAACTGGTGTTTAATTCCAAATTATGAATCGTTTTACTCAATATTAAAATAGCTCTAAGATATCTATACTTATCGAGCTTATTATATATGTATACAGTACAACGAGCACTGTTTTCTTTTAATAGTATTTATACATTTACTGGTATATTAAAATAAACTCTGCTCTTTAGACTCTATGTCTAATTTCCTCAATATATATATATATATATATATATATATATAATTGTTTCAATATCATTCCTTTTTGGGTCTTATGGAGTGGTATCTTTGAATTGGGATTCCACTGAAACATGTATGCACTTATGTAATTTATAATGTTTTTATGATAAACAAACTATACACCAGCTCTGTCCTACATTGAGCACTCTTTAATAATCACGGGATTTTATTGGATTTACATCTAGGAAACAAGCCTATACAACCATTATTCACACACACACACACACACATATATGTGTGTGTGTGTGCGTGTGTGTGCGTGTGTGTGTGTGTGGATATATATATTATTATTATTATTATTATTATTATTATTATTATTATTATTATTATTATAGTGTTTCATGCTTTCGTAATCTGCAGAGCAGAGAGTGACAAATTCTAGGTTAGTAGTATTCAAAGACAAAATCCAATGAATTTATTGAGGTTTATTAAATAGTGCTTAATAATAAATAGATTAATATATACTTTTATTTATATTCAAATAAACATTTTGATTATATTGCTACACAATCATGACAATGTTTTTTGATCGATTATTACTACATAACTAAACACACGTCAGGAAAACTTTTAAAAGAACGAACTTGCGTCAGCCGGCGACATCTTAGCTTATTAATAAGTAATTGGCCGAACCTTTGCATGATTGTGTGGCGGGATTAAAAATGTTAAGTTGTAGATAAATAAAAGTGTATACACGAAGTTCTTTCAATAACTTTTGTGCACCGGTCATTTCAAATTGTCGTAGATTCTTGAAAATTCAGTATCTTATAGCTATACATCTTATGAGATGATTGACCAATTTTTATGATTTCAGGTTCAAATGAACAGCTACAGCAGGAATTTGAATACATACTACTAATGCCTGATTGTCATAGCTTGTGAAGTTCAAAAATAAAATATAGAAGTGAGGAGACTTTAGAAGAATCATATGAAAAACTGTTTCAAACTTGGCAAAAAATGCTACAGAAACGTATAGAATGCTTAGACTGCTTTTAGACCATCTTGTATAAATAAAGCGTTAGTCTTTGAGTGGCATAAGAGATTCAAGGAAGGCAGAGTATACACCCAGCCTTGAGGAATAACGTGAAGTGTGAGAGCAGTAAGAAAGTCAGAACACCTGACTTGATTAGCCAAATAATGAATTTCATGGATAAGGACCGTTGTGTATCTATGGAGACAATAGGTGCACAGTTTGGTGTCAGTGTGGAAACTATACACACGATTTTTTTCACGAGGAATTGGAGATACGGAAGATTTTCAAAAAGCTTGTCCAAAAACACTCAGAGAAGACTAGAAGAAAGACGTTGTCATGTGCATCAAGACAGTTCCTCATTCCTTTTGTAGTCCAGACCTTGCTCTCTGCGACTTTTGCTTTTTCGCTAAGCTCAAGGAAGACATTAGAAGCTGTCTTTATGAGACAATTGGGGAGATAAAAGAGTCCGTGCGAGAGTCACTGAAACAAGAGGACATCAATGGGGTCTTCCAGAGGTTGTTGAAACGGTACCAGTGCATTGCAGCCAAATGAGAATACTTCGTAGAGGACTAGAATTTGCAATACGAAAAAAGTTTGGAAACTTATTCAAGGCACGGCGTATATAAACGTGTGTATGTTTACATGTTGTGCGCTTGTGTGTGTCCGTGTATCATTTGAGTGAACCTTCCTAAGATGATAGAAATAAAGAAAGCCAATCTTAGATGCAAAACCAGAACACTAAGCCCCCGAGAAACACAACCAAACTACAAGTGTCATTATTACAACAACAACAAAAAAAATCAGCTTTCTAGAAAAAAAAAAAAGAAGCTGAATCAACGGATATAAAATGGCAGACTAATTAAGATGGCGACTGATTATAGAGGCAGATCTCTTTTTCTCGTGGCCTTTACCGAGGAATCGATAAAGATAGTGGTGTATGATGATTCAATACTCGTCATTTGTTGTAGGTCTATGTCTGTACTTCAACAATTCCTCCGGGAACGCCTTATCGACTAATACTGACCAGGATCAATATCGCTTAACTTCGATGATATAACAGAACTAATGGTGCCTTCCAGAGGTTGATGGAACGGTATAACAAGTGCATTGCAGTCGGAGGAGATTACTTCGAAAGGGACTAGAGTTTCGTGTGTACACTATCAATAAAAGTGCCTATACGTACAAAATCTGTAAACTTCTTGAGGGTACTCCGTATGCGTTCTTCAGAATTGATGGATCGATTCCCTGCGTCGTTGATTCATTGATCAAGTACTGTCTATGTTTTCTTTATTTTTTTTTTTTTTGTAATACAAGTTATAATTTTATTATGGAAGCACCTACATCTGTGTTATTTAAACTTTCGTCATGTTCCATATCTCTTCACTTATTATTATTTATATATTTATATTTCTTCCTCTATATAGTCTTTTTTTGTTTTTTTGTTGCAATTTCGTTACTTCCTTAGAGCATTACCCTTGGAATTGATTCTCTTCCTCTTTATGTACCAGGTTTTTTTTCTCAGACATCGGTGATCATGGCTACTTAGTCCCTGCTGCGTTCGGATCGTTCCATCATGAAGTTTATTTCAGTATATTACCTATAGTAAGTGGTAGTTACTTGCTAGAGTACAATGCTCATACAGGGTCATTGTATTTCGCTCAGTTTGGAAACTTCTTGAAAGCACTTCGTGTGTGTTCTTTAGAATTGATTGATCGATTCCCTGCTTCTGTGATTTATTGGTCAAGTAGCCTCTATGTTTTTTGTAAGACAAGTTCTTATTCCATTATGGAATCATCTGTGTTTGTGTTTCGTCATCTTCCATATGACTTCACTTATTATTATTTATATACTAGCATTTCGGCCCGGCGTTGCCCGGGTGTTTGGAGGTGTATGCTGAGCAAAGAAAAAAACGGTCAATTCTTTTTTAACTTTTTAAGGAGAGAGAGAGAGAGTGTGTGTGTGTATGTGTGTGTGAGAGAGAGAGAGATGATGATGATGATGACGATGATGATGATGATGATGATGATGATGACGACGACGACAACGAGGGATTCTGGGTAGCAGTTCCTGGTTTGTGTTCGGTTTCTGAGAAGGAGAAAGAGAGGGGCTAAGAAACTATTCTTTCTTGGGGAATGGTATTATTTTCGTCCTAATTCTTGGCTTTTAGGGGTGTCAGTCCTACAAGCTTAAGTTCTACAACTAAACTATAGAATATATTACGTGAAATAATTCACAGGAAAACTACAAAAAAATAAATTAAAGTAAAAAAGTACGAAAAATAAATTATAGAATGAACTAGG
>NC_136521.1:41342394-41352394 GCF_053919585.1 Euprymna scolopes
TATTTCAGAAAACACTATTCAGCAGAAAAGGTTATCACGTAACTCCTCTATCTATACTGCAGAAATTACAGTCATTAACGTTAGTATTACCATATATCTTAAATAAGTAAACAGTAATTTAACTTAAAACATACACATAAACTTATAAACATAAAACTATATTTAGTTTATGAAATCATGAACATATAAGCATCAACATTAACATAGAGACATATAAAAATATTTAACGTGTAAATAATATATACTTATAATATGGAAACATATGAGCACTCTTTTTTCAGTGTCTAAACCTAAACGTAGATTCCATGAACAAAGCTACTATCTTAGAACTGCATCCGTGTGGAACTCTTTTCCGTTTCCCTGCTTTCAAGCTGACTGCAATATGGTCTTCTTCAAGTCCATCATAAACAAATTCTTGTTGAACCGTCCCCTTAAGTAATCCAATTTTCCAAATTTCCATTACTAACAATTACTACGATATTGTCCTATTGGCTACTGTACATTCATTAAACCTTATCCTCGAATGGCCTGCGGTCCTTGATTATTGGTGACTCATTTGTTAAAAAAATTAGAATTAAAATAAACATTATCATATAAACATTACTATTAAGATAAACTTTACCATATAAAAATATTAACACAAAAAACTTATACATATATAAATATATCTACATGCATATAAAATGCACCCTGTCTGTGTGTGTGTTCTTTCCCTATGAGTTCCAAAACAGTTTTGCCGATTCTGTGAGAAAGAGGTTGCAGAGAAGAGAAAAGGACATTCCCCACACGGCTACGACGTCTATTTTGAACTCTATCAAAGCAGGGCAAGTCCTTTCTAGGAGCTCCCGCCCAGATGTGACAACAGTACTCCATCTCTGGACGTACCTGGCTCTCATATAGATAGAGAATTGCATCAGCAGTGAGATAGAAGGATCGATAGAAGGATCCCACCATTTTTCCAGCGGCCTTGGCAACTGATTTAATGTATGTGTTCCGTTTAAGATCAGGAGTAAAGGTCAAGCCCAGAAGCTTGTCAAAAAATGTTTTAAATATTAAATTATTATCATATACTTAAACATACAAACAAATAAAATCATAAAAAAGTAAAGTAGTAGTGGTCTCCACTTTTATATAACGCCGTATATTTTCCACTCCCATTTTAACCCTTAATCCTTTTTGTCTACCATCTACCTTACTCTACCAATTCTCTAGGTGTATCAGAATTTGTGGGAAATTTTTGACACCTCTAACACAAAACTGCGAATAAAATATTTTTAAAAAAACTCATAATTTCTCCTTTTAAAGTGGGTTGTTTATTTTCTTTATGGAATATACTTTCAAAATAAACTATTAAAGTTGTTTAAAAAATAATAGAAATATTATTTTTTTTATTTTTTAAAACACAGTGTTTACAAAGTGGCGGCGTGCCTTCATGCAGCCATTATTTTTACGTAATGAAATCAATTGAATTTTACGAGTTGAATATTTTTCAAATTTTAAATCTCTCAACATTTTTCTATTGGTTCAATTTTTACGATATTTTCAGGGTCAATGTGAAGTTTTATGCTCTTTCCAATAAACCAAATATAATATTTTGGACAAAGGTTTTTTTTCATTCAACCCCCCCCCCCCGATTTTGAAATGTCTAGTAGGATATAAGTAATTAATTTAGTCACCAAAGTTGTATATATCACAAATTGAAGATAAAAGCTCAATAAATAAAATATACTAATTTAAAACAAAAAAAAATTTTTTTTTTAATTTTTCCATGTAAATCCCAAAGTGTAAAACATTTTTTTAACCACGTTGATTGTTTCTTAAGTGGAAGCTTATGTTATGCTTTTTTTTTTTGTCAAGAAAAAATTTTTTTTTCTATATCATTCAATGTTTTCTCTTAAAGATATACATGAATTTATGATTTAATATATTTTTATTCTTCTTTATCAAGTGATTTATTTTAAATATCTAAAAAAGAATATTTAATATCTAAAAAGAATTAAAAAAGATATTTAAAATAAATCACTCGATAAAGAAGGATTAAAATATATTAAATCATAAATTCATGTATATCTTTAAGAGAATACAAAAACAAAAATTTGGTGGAGCGAATATTTTGTAATCGGCCAAAAATCATGAATGAAATGTTATTATTTTGCAACGATGGTAGCACATACTGATCACATTCTACTCGAAATGAAATATGTCAAAAATACAAAAGGGATATAACGCTTTAATTATTTTTGTCACTTTGCTTCTTCCGTATATAACAAAGCGACAATCGACGAACTTCCGGTTTTGCTAATGGCGGATTAAAATTGCCGAAAAAAACGGTTTTCCAGGACTCTTTGTTTAAAAATCCTGTTATTTAAAGAATACATGGAATATAATATATAAATATGGACATATTCTTATACAATAAGAATAGAAGCACCCATAGCTTAGTAATTTTGAACAGGTAAGTGAGTTTTGGCAGATATATATATATATATATATATATATATATATATATATATATTAGGTTTCGATGAAGTTAAATTTGTTGATTTTCGTGAAATCTTTTTTAAAGAAAACCGATGAAAAAATATTGTATATTTTTCGATTAAACCTATTATGATTTAAAAATTTGGTCATTGCTCATTTTATTGAAATAAAAATTAGGGTTTGAAATTACATTTTTATATTGTTATGAGCTTGTAGACATGGAAAGTCTATTTAATCAAATGTTTGCAATGGCGACTTGCCCCAAAATTCTGATACACCTACCAATTCTCTCTCTTTCTTTCTTTCTTTCTTTCTCTTTCTCTTTCTATCGTCCTTTCTTTTCCTTTATTAATATTTCCCATTCCTTTTCAAATAACAGAAAGACGTCGTTTAAAAGAATGACTATTAAAATGTTGATTACCTTGTAAAAGATTCGGCCCGATGACGTTGGTTTCTAAATGGAATTGCAATAGAAACATGTATGCACATATGTAGCCAATAATGTTTATATAAATAAATATAATGATGATCTGCTTATCATTGAGCACTTTTTGATAAACACTAAATTTTCAGTTAATTTACATTTAGGAAACTACACAAATACAACCATTATATAAAAATCTAATTTATAAAACTCACTGTTTGCCTGTCTGTCTGTCTCCAGTTTATCAAAGTTCATCTCTACCGAGACGCAATGTCTTAGAGCGGCGCGAAGCGGACCAAATGATTACGTTTTTGGTGGGCCATTCTTTTATGGGCTTCAGCCTGTAAAAATAGCCGCTAAGGAGACAAAATTGCAAAAATGTGGACGTTAACAGACGTAAGTGAACTTCAAGTACTCTTGTGCGCATGCGCAAATATATGTTAATACGTTAACGTCGATTCATTTGTAAGTATTTCTTACCTATTTGATGATAACCCAAATGGTAACGAATGTAGATGTGGCGCTAAATGTTCGGACTTGAATTCTAGCTGATGGCACACAAGTCATACTTATTTAACTTTTGAACTCACTTCTACATATTGGGTACAATATAATATTCTATAGAAAACTAGCTCTATAATAATGAATCAGAAATATGCATGAATTAAAATATTCTATTTAGGCGTATTTTTCGACCGGGCAACTCCGGGCGACCTGCTAATGTATATATCTCTAATTTATAAAACGCACTATCTGTCTGTTTGTCTGTCTGTCTGTCTGTCTCTACGTTTTCAAACTGTATCTTCTCCGAAACCAAATGTCGCAGAGAGGCGCTAGAGGCTTCAAATGATTGGAATTGTTTATGGACAGTTCTTTTATGGGTCTTTAGCCGATTATGATAGTATTATAGGGGTCAAAATGGGTCAAAAATGGAAAAAAATCGTTATACATTTTATACATTCATCTTAGTTTATTTTTTAATTATTTCATATACGTGTCACCTTGGTAAAGTCGTAACGTCACCAACTTTGAATGCTATAGTTTTGCTTTCGGTTTCGATTCTAGCTGATGGCACCCAAATACTTTTGTTTTTTACTTTTGAAATCACGACTCTATAATAATATATTCGAAATCTGGATAAATTAAAAATATCATTTTTTTAAGCGTATTTTATGACCGGGCAAAGCCGGGCGCCCCTCCCTACTAGTATAATATATAAATATATAGACATAAAAAAAAACTTTACATTAAAATGCAAGCACCAATATTAACATAAACGTTGATAGATGTGCATTAGCGATGATATATACTTTTATATGACTAATACAGATATCTTGAATGTCTAATGGAGAGAACTTGAATGTCTAATGGAGAGAACTTGAATGCCTACGGCAGAGAACTTAAATAGCTTGAATGATTTGTAGACACAGTCCTCTAGTGTCTTAAGTTCTTAATGTACAAGGTTGTGTCAAGACACCTGGCATGAGGATATTTTTCGCTACAAGTAAAGCTTGACTAAACATTCAAATCATATAGTATATGCGACTGAAATAAGATCTCCTCGGTATGGTAAATCAAAACTGGCTTTTACAAGGAATGGTGCACTTTGTCTATGTGAGAGTATATCAAATAACAGCACGGATCGTGATACTCCACCAGACTAGATAAATTATTTTCATGAAACCCAGTAAGATTAAGAGGCCGTGCTATAACCTATTTAAATGGTCCGTTGTGGAGAAGAAAATTATGTTCTCAGCTTATTTACTAACTCAATGTTTGAGAAGTAAAGAACAACTTTAATGGAATATTCGAATATTTATGTATCTCATATAGAGACCAAGTGTGAGTCTCAGTAAGGGGGCCCCTTGATTCCTGAGACTTTCGACTGAAAAAAAATGGAAAAAATAGAGTGTCGTTTCAAAAGTATAGACGCCATAATAACGTTGACACACCGGTTTCCGCTGGCTCACCGAAGTTAAGCAACGTTGAGCCTGGTCAGTACTAAATGGGTGACCATTTGGGACTTCCAGGTGCTGTATGTGCTCTCTGCTTATCTCGGCATTGTTTCCCGTCGTCCTAGTCTTCTCCTTGCCACTGGACCCAAACAGTGTCGATTCAGGAGAGGTGTATTTAGGGATTGCGTAGCCTCACAATTACACGCGCAACTGTCCCTACAGGGGTACTCTTTGTCTTTCGAGACTGCACGGAGACATCGATCGATCGTTCCAAAAGTAAAGCCTCCTATTTTTTAAATCAAAAAGTTGAAGAGCTATGAAGGTGGGAGTGGGACCATTAAAGTGAGAAAACTTTTGTGCCCCAGAATTCATTTTCTACAGTCACCACCATTCTCAATGCGCTTTTACCAGGAATTCAATAATATGACAACACTAATCGATAAGAAGAATATGACAAGACTAATCGATAAGAAAAATAGGACAAAACTTATCGATAAAGAAATATAAGAAGGACTGATCGATAGGAAGAATATGACAACAGTAATCGATAAAAAATAAGACAAGACTAATCGATAAAAAAATTTAGACAAGACTAATCGATTAGAAAATTAAGACAAAACTAATCGATAAGAAAAGTAAGACAAACCTAATCGATAGAAAAATAAAGGGAAAATGAATCGAAAGAAAAGAAAGATAAAACTACTCCATAGACCGAAAAAGACAATTAATCGATAATAAAAAAACACAATTAATCGATGATAAAAAAGACAATTAATCGATAATAAAAAACAATTAATCGATAATAAAAAGATTATTAATCGATAATAACAAAAAGACAATTAATCGATAATAAAAAAGGACAATTAATCGATAATAAAAACGACAATTAATCAATAATAAAAAAGTCAATTAATCGATAATAAAAGACAATTAATCGATAATAAAAAACGAAATTAATCGATAATAAAAAAGACAATTAATCGATAATAACAAACGAAATTAATCGATAATAAAAAAGACAATTAATCGATAATAAAAAGAAGATAAATTTAACCTCAAAAAAAAAGAAAAAGTGCTAATCGATAAGAAAAATGAAACATGTAATCGCTAGGAAAAAGAATATTAAACAAATCGATGAAGAAAAAAGGCAAAACTAAACCATAAGTAAAAGAAGACAAAACTAATCGATGAGAAAACGACACTATTTAAGAAAACAAGTCAAAACTAATCGCTGAGGAAAAGAAGACAGAACAAGTCAATGAGAATAACAAGACAAAATTAATGGAATATTCGAATATTTATGTATCTCATATAGAGACCAAGTGTGAGTCTCAGTAAGGGGGCCCCTTGATTCCTGAGACTTTCGACTTTTTTCTTAATCGATAAGAATAACAAGAAAAAATAATCGATAAGAATAACAAGACAAAACTAATCGATAAGAATATGATTAAAACCCTCATCGATCAGAAAAAGAAGAAAAATTTGAATTACGAATAATTATACCATCCTTTTCCTTCTTTTTTCCCGTTAATTCCAACTTTGACGTGATCTGTAATTATGATTTTTTCTCGCTACTTGGAATGATCTACCGTTTGATTCACGTTTAGCCCAGTTTTGCATATATCTCTGTGCAGGGTGCCTGTCCATCTTATCATCGGTCTTCTTCTTGGTGACTGTTAATGCAAAAATGAGTTTCACAACGGTTTCATCATCGGCCATCATCAAACCTTGATCGCTCTCCGGGGCCCATGGCGCAGTGGATAGAGACGTTGAATCTCTACGGTTCCAGGTAAGCATTGTCTAAAGATAGCAGTTTCAATCCTACCCAAAGACGACCAGAAGCTTACTTGGCCCAAAACGTGGTGAGACGACAACAACTATGGATGGCAGTAATTGCTGAAAATGCAGTTAGGAGATTCTGAGTTCCTATCCCGTCGCGATTACCTGACGTAGGCCAGAGGAATAGTTGGCCGAAACGTCGTGAAACAATAACTAAGAAAAGATGAGGATAATAGTCCTCAATAAATAAAATTAACTACAGCTTTATTTAAAACTTTTATTGGGAAAATCAAATCAGGTGAATTGCTTATGTAGTAGAGCTTACATTGATTCAATGTAGCCGCTTTCAGCCACAATCACCGTCTCAATACGGGCCTGGAACGAAGAGCATGTTTTTTGCATAAGCGCCGGCAGGAACTCGGAAAATACTCGGCGGATGACAGCAGTCAGGCTGGCTTTGTTGTTGTAGGAGGTTATGTTGGTGATGTTTTTTTATGTATGATTAAACGAAGTCGTGAAGTGGATTCAGGTCGGGGAATGAGAGGCAGTGAGAGGAAAATAGTCGTAGCACTCTTTCTGAAGTCAACACGGGGTTTCTTTGGACTTGTGGGCTGGTGCCGAGTCCTACTGCCACACCCAGGGACTGACAGCGGCCACCTGATAACTCTAGGGATCTCCACACTCTGCAGCACATCCAAGCACACTTTGGTGTTTACTTTCAATCCAACTTCGAAGATGTGAGGTGGCATGATGTGGACCTCACTTGAAACCACACCAAAGACCATTACTGTGGCCGCAAACTTCATTGGCGTGTGCCCTCAAGCGTTAAACCATCCGGATTTACATTTTAAGGACGCTAACAATGGTTCTGTTGTCATAACTTGGATCAGTAGAGAGCACGAGTTGTACAGCGGCGCATCTCCGATCTCTCTCCTTGAACATTATGTCACTTTCAGACATGATAGAAGGTTCCTATTGCTCTTGGGATTTCTACAAAACTGGCCAACCAGTAGATGGCATGCAACAAAAAAGGAAAACCGGTTTTTCATCAAACGGAAATGGAACCATGTCTTCTTTTGTAGGACGATAACTGTATTGTTCCACCCTGTATTGAAAGAACGTTGTCTATTTATGAATTCGTTATCTATGGATTCGAAACCGGCCGACCTGATTTTCATAAAATTTCACACGCAGGTACATTATGTAGCTGATAATGTCCTTAGGTTTCGTAGCAAAATATCTTCGATAAGTATCGATAATCGATAATCGAAATAATCCAATGAAAGAGGAACAGGCGATTGTGATCAAAAGTAACACCTTGCACAGCCTAATATCGGAAGTGCACTCGAGAAGTTTTGTTACCACACAAACCGAAAGGTCCGACATATAAAACCTACAATAGATTTTTTTTATATGACAGGGTATAAAATCAACAATAGATTCTCTACAGTGCAATGTAGATTACCATGTGTTGTGGACTAAACCATTGCGAAGAGGCATGTGAAGCCTCCTCCTGGCCGCGCAACTTGAGTAGGCAATCAATCGATTTGACTGAAAGCAGGTCGATTTCACCGATTTTTATAGCAATAAAAATATGGGAAACATTCGTTGATCATCATTCAATCCCGGACAAAGTTGGATCTGCTTGCTAGGAGGAGGAGGAGGAAGAAGAAGAAGAAGAAGAAGAAGAAGAAGATTATTATTATTATTATTATTATTATTATTAGTGTTGTTGTTATTATTATTATTATTATTAATAATAATAATAATAATAATAATAATAATAATAATAATAATAATAATAATAATAATACTTCTTTCTCACTCTTTCTCTTTCTCCTCTCACGCTTTCTCTGTATTTCTCTCTCTTTATATCTTCCTTTTCTTCTTTCCTCTCTTTTTCACTTTCTTTTTGTCTGTTTTTTTTTAATATATTTTAATTGCTCTATGTTTTCTTTTTCTTCGTTTTACTGGCGTTTTCTGGGGTGACTGTGATCCAGTTGTTAACGACACGGACTGGCGATCTGGGTGTTCCAGGTTCGAATCCACAAACATCATTTCACTTCGGATGTTGGTATCTTTCTTGTGATTGCTCTCTTAATCTTCGATTTTTTTTTTCTAGACAGAATTTTGACTAGAAAAATATCGGGTTAACCAATGCCAACAAAAGAGTCTTTGGATTTATACGAAATAATTACGATTGTGAATTCTGTACGAGTATTTAATGTTATAATTAGGGCTACGACAAGAGAATATTCATTTTATTATTTCGACTCTCTAGTATATATCAGTAAACATCTTATATGTGTTTTTATATAAAGTGATGTGGTTCTCGATTGATTGTCTAACTGTGTCGGATATATACCCGAGAGTCAAAACAATGAAAAGAATATGATGTCATTATAGCCCTAGTTATCACTTTCGTATGCAACATCTCGTAACTACAAATGAAGAATTAAAAGAAAATAGATGCGTAATCACGTCGACTCACCGGTTCCCGCTGGATCACCAAAGTTAAGAAACGTTGAACCTGGTCAGTACTAAATGGGTGACCATTTGGGACTTTCAGGTGCTGTATGTGCTCTCTGCTTATCTCGGCATTGTTTCCAGTTATCCTGGACTTCTCTTTGCCACTGGACTCAAACAGTGTCGATTCAGGAGAGGTGTGGTTGAAGATTGCGCGACCCTTGCCTCCCAATTACACGCGCTACTTCCCCTAAGTGGTATCCTTTGTCATTCAAGACTGAACGGAAGCATGGATGGCATGGAGATGAAATCACACCAATGCTAACTCTGGGAAATTGAGAAAACACGGCACACGTTGAAACTCGCCAGATAACCGAAGTTAAGCAACGCTCAGCCCAGCCAGTACCAGCTGAGCGACGATATGGGACGACGAGGTGCTGTGTGTACCGCGAGGTAAAATATAAGGTTGGGAAACTAGTGCGGTCTATCCTTCTCTCGAGAGTAGATTGGACTCTCTTAAGCCGAGGCAGGCACTCCATCTAATGATGAAAAATACCCTTGATAGCCCTAGAGAAACATCAAGTATTCAGCTACCGACAAGTTTTGAATAACACTACAAACTCGTGTAGTGAGTTCAATCTCGGCGTCCGCTTAGATGGATGGACCGGCTAACTCTTGCATGATCAAGATTCGATGAATCAAATGAAAATACTCATAAAACATAGAACAAGAAACCCCTCGGAAATTGTATATACAAATTTGATTAAAATACCCGGTGTCCTTTTAGACAGCATTCTTACTAGAAACCAATGTCAATAAAGGAATCTTCAGACTCCTACAATGTGATGATGGTGATTTTTTTTAAGTTATAGCCTTTTCTCTTTCATTTACGTTA